>NW_027515425.1:0-79586 GCF_048772815.1 Callospermophilus lateralis
ACAGTCTGTGCCTAGGACTACTTGAAGAGGAAACAAACCATAGAGACAAAACTGAGAACTCCTTTATTTTGTCTACTTTCAGGAGCTACTACAATCCATGTAGGATTTAGGGTTCCAAATTCATCTATCTATATAAAAGAGAACAGAGTGAAACCTAAAAATAAAAACTGCTACTTAAACGAACGCTTCAACCTAGAAGAACAAAATTTGGTGAGGCAAGTGGGATTTTTCTACTGATCATTAAAACCAAGTATCATCCAGATTGGGTGAAAAAATATTTGCTGGTATTTCGGAAACTCGTTATTTCTTAGAAGCTTGGCAACCCTCTCAATGAAAGAGCTTTCCTACTGTCTGTGCCTAGGGCTAATTGAAGAGGAAACAAATCATAGAGACAAAACTGAGAACCTCTTTATTTTGTCAAATTTCAAAGAGCTACTAAAATCATGTTGGATTAGAGTTCCAAATTCATTCATCTATATAGGAGAGAACAGATGGAAACCTAAAAAAAAAAAAAAAAAAACCGCTACTGTAAACGAATACTTCAACCAAGAAGAACAAAATTTGGTGAGCCAAGGGGGATTTGTGTACTTGTCATTACCAACACGTATCATCCAGATTGGGTGAAAAAATATTTGCTGATATTTCAGAAACTCGTTATTTCTTAGAAGCTTGGCAACCCCTCTCAATGAAAGTGCTTTTCCACAGTCTGTGCCTAGGGCTAATTGAAGAGAAAACAAAAAATTGAGAAAAAACTGAGAACTCCTTTATTTTGTCAAGTTTCAAAGAGCTACTAAAAACCATGTTGGATTTAGAGTTCCAAATTCATCTATCTATATAGGAGAGAACAGAGGGAAACCTAAAAATAAAAATTTGGCGTGTCAAGTGGGATTTGTGTACCGATCATTACCACCACGTATCATCAAGATTGGGTGAAAAAATATTTGCTTGTGTTTCGGAAACTCGTTATTTCTTGGAAGCTTGGCAACTCCTCTCAATGAAAGTTCTTTTCCACAGTCTGTGCCTAGGGCTACTTGAAGAGGAAGCAAACCATAGGGAAAAAAGTGAGAACTCCTTTATTTTGTCAAGTGTCAAAGAGCTACTACAAACCATGTTGGATTTAGAGTTCCAAATTCATCTATCTATATAGGAGAGAACAGAGGGAAACCTAAATATAAAAACTGCTACTGTAGACGAACGCCTAAACCTAGAAGAACAAATTTTGGTGAGAAAAGTCAGATTTGTGTTCTTGTCATTACCACCACGTATCATCCTGATTGGGTAAAAAATATTTGCTGTTATTTCGGAAACACGTAATTTCTTGGAAGCTTGGCAACCCCTTTCAATGAAAGTGCTTTTCCACAGTCTCTGCTAAGGGCTACTTTAAGAGGAAATAAACCATAGAGACAAAACTGAGAACTACTTTTTTGTCAAGTTTCAAAGAGCTACTACAAACCATGTTGGATTTAGATTTCCAAATTCATTTATCTATATAGGAGAGAAGAGAGGGAAACATAAATATAAAAACTGCTACTGTAGACGAATGCTTCAAACCAGAAGAGCAAAATTTGGTGAGCCAAGTGGGATTTGTGTACTGATCATTAACACCAATTATCATCATGATTGGGTGAAAAAATATTTGCTAGTATTTCGGAAACTCGTTATTTCTTAGAAGCTTGGCAACCCCTCTCAATGAAAGTGCTTTTCCACAGTCTGTGCCTAGGTTTACTTGAAGAGGAAACAAACCATAGAGACAAAACTGAGAACTCCTTTATTTTATCAAGTTTCAAAGAGCTACTAGAAACCATGTTGAATTTAGAGTTCCAAATTCATCTATCTATATAAGAGAGAACAGAGGGAAACCTAAAATATAAAAATTTCTACCGTAGACGAACGCTTCAACATAGAGGAACAAATTTGGTGAGCCAAGTGGGATTTGTGTACTTGTCATTACTACTACGTATCATCAAGATTGGGTGAAAAAATCTTTGATGGTATTTCAGAAACTCGTAATTTCCTGGAAGCTTGGCAACCCCTTTCAATGAAAGTGCTTTTCCACAGTCTCTGCTTAGGGCTACTTGAAGAGGAAATAAACCATAGAGACAAAACTGAGAACTACTCTTTTTTGTCAAGCTTCAAAGAGTGACTACAAACCATGTTGGATTTAGAGTTCCAAATTCATCTATCTATATAGGAGAGAACAGAGGGAAACCTAAATATAAAAACGACTACTGTAGATGAACGCTTCAACCTAGATAACGAAATTTGGTGAGCCAAGTGGGATTTGTGTACTGATCATTACCACCAAGTATCATCAAGATTGGGTGAAAATATTTGCTGGTATTTCGGAAACTCGTTATTTCCTAGAAGCTTGGCAACCCCTTTCAATGAAAGTGCTTTTCCACAGTCTTTGCCACGGGCTACTTGAATAGGAACAAACCATAGAGACAAAACTGAGAACTCTTTATTTTGTGAAGTTTCAAAGAGCTACTACAAACCATGTTGGATTAAGAGTTCCAAATTTATCTATCTATATAGGAGAGAACAGAGGGAAACCTAAATATAAAAACGACTACTGTAGACGAACGCTTCAACCTAGAAGAACAAAATTTGGTGAGCCAAGTGGGATTTGTGTACTGATCATTACCACCAAGTATCATCAAGATTGGGTGAAAAAATATTTGCTGGTATTTCGGAAACTCGTTATTTCTTAGAAGCTTGGCAACCCCTGTCAATGAAAGTGCTCTTCCAAAGTCTGTGTCTAGGCTACTTGAAGAGGAAACAAAACATAGAGACAAAACTGAGAACTCCTTTATTTTGTCAAGTTTCAAAGAGCTACTACAAACCATGATGGATTTAGATTTCCAATTCATCTATCTATATAGGAGAGAACAGAGTGAAACCAAAAATAAAAACTGCAACTGTAAACGAACGAATCCACCTAGAAGAACAAAATTTGGTGAGCCAAGTGGGATTTGTGTACTTGTCATTACCACCACGTATCATCAAGTTTGGGTGAAAAAATATTTGCTGGTATTTCAAAAACTCGTTATTTCTTGGAAGCTTTTCAACCCCTTTCAATGAAAGTGCTTTTCCACAGTCTCTGCTTAGGGCTACATGAAGAGGAACCAAACCATAGAGACAAAACTGAGAACTTCTTTATTTTGTCAAGTTTCAAAGAGCTACTACAAACCATGTTGTATTTAGAGTTCCAAATTCATCTATCTATATAGTAGAGAACAGAGGGACACCTAAAAATATAAACTGCTACTGTGAAAGAACGCTTCAACCTAGAAGAACAAAATTTGGTGAGTCAAGTGGGATTTGTGTACCGATCATTACCACCACGTATCATCAAGATTGGGTGAAAAAATATTTGCTGGTGTTTCGGAAACTCGTTATTTCTTGGAAGCTTGGCAACTCCTCTCAATGAAAGTGCTTTTCCACAGTCTGTGCCTAGGGCTACTTGAAGAGGAAGCAAACCATAGCGACAAAAGTGAGAACTCCTTTATTTTGTCAAGTTTCAAAGAGCTACTACAAACCATGTTGGATTTAGAGTTCCAAATTCATCTATCTATATAGGAGAGAACAGAGGGAAACCTAAATATAAAAACGACTACTGTAGACGAACGCTTCAACCTAGAAGAACAAAATTTGGTGAGCCAAGTGGGATTTGTGTACTGATCATTACCACAAAGTATCATCAAGATTGGGTGAAAAAATATTTTGCTGGTATTTCGGAAACTCGTTATTTCTTAGAAGCTTGGCAACCCCTCTCAATGAAAGTGCTTTTCCACAGTCTGTGCCTAGGGCTACTTGAAGAGGAAACAACCATAGAGACAAAACTGAGAACTCCTTTATTATGTCAGTTTCAAAGAGCTACTACAAAACTTGTTGGATTTAGAGTTCCAAATTCATCTATCTACATAGGAGAGAACAAAGTGTAACATAAACATAAAAACTGCTGCTGTAGACGAACACTTCAACCTAGAAGAACAAAATTTGGTGAGCCAAGTGGGATTTGTCTACTGATCATTACCACCAAGTATCATCAAGATTGGGTGAAAAAATATTTGCGGGTATTTCGGGAAATCTTTATTTTTGGAAGCTTGGCAACCCCTTTCAATAAAGTACTTTTCCACAGTCTCTGCTTAGGGCTACTTGAGGAGGAAACAAACCATAGAGACAAAACTGAGAAATAATTTTTTTTTGTCTAAATTTCAAAGAGCGACTATAAACCATGTTGGATTTAGAGTTCCAAATTCATATATCTATATAGGAGAGAATAGAGGGAAACCTAAAAATAAAAACTGCTACTGTAAACGAACGCTTAAACCTAGAAGAACAAATTTGGTGATCCAAGTGGGATTTTTGTACCGATCATTACCACCACGTATCATCAAGATTGGGTGAAAAATATTTGCTGGTATTCGGAAACTCGTTATTTCTTGGAAGCTTGCAAACCCCTTTCAATGAAAGTGCTTTTCCACAGTCTCTTTTAGGGCTACTTGAAGAGGAAACAAACCATAAAGACAAAACTGAGAACTCCTTTATTTTGTCAAGTTTCAAAGAGCGACTACAAACCAAGTGGATTTAGAGTTCAAAATTCATCTATCTATGTAGGAGAGAACAGAGGGAAACCTAAATATAAAAACGACTACTGTAGACGAACGCTTCAACCTAGAAGAACATAATTTGATGAGCAAGTGGATTTCTTTACTGATCATTCCCACCAAGTATCATCAAGATTGGGTGAAAAAATATTTGCTGGTATTTCGGAAACTCGTTATTTCTTAGAAGCTTGGCAAACCCTCTCAATGAAACTGCTTTTCCACAGTCTGTGCCTAGGGCTGCTTGAAGAGGAAACAACATAGAGACAAAACTGAGAACTCCTTTATTTTGACAAGTTTCAAAGGGCTACTACAAACCATGTTGGATTTAGATTTTCCAAATTCATCTATCTATATAGGAGAGAACAGAGGGAAACCTAAAAATATAAACTGCTACTGTAAACGAATGCTTCAACCTAGAAGAACAAAATTTGGTGGGCCTAGTGGGATTTGTGTCCTTGTCATTACGACCACCTATCATTCCAGATTGGGTCTAAAAATATTTGCTAGTATTTCGGAAATCGTAATTTCTTGGAAGCTTGGCAACCCCTTTCAATGAAAGTGCTTTTCCACAGTCTGTGCCTAGGGCTACATGAAGAGGAAACAAACCATAGAGACAAAACTTGAGAAGTACTTTATTTTGTCAAGTTTTAAAGAGCTACTACAAACCATGTTGGAATTAGAGTTCCAAATTCATCTATCTGTATAGGAGAGAACCAAGTGAAACCTACATATAAATACTGCTACTGTAGACGAACGCTTCAACCTAGAAGAACACACTTTGGTGAGCGAAGTGTTATTTGTGTACTGATCATTACCACCACGTATCATCAAGTTTGGGTGAAAAAATGTTTGCTGGTATTTCGGAAACTCGCTAAATCTTAGAAGCTTGGCAACCCCTCTCAATGAAAGTGCTTCTCCAAATTCTCTGCTTAGGGATACTTGAAAAGGAAACAAACCATAGAGACAAAACTGAGAACTATTTTTTTTGTCAAGTTTCAAAGAGGTACTACAAACATGATGGATTTAGAGTTCCAAATTCATCTATCAATACAGGAGAGAACAGAGTTAAACCTAAATATAAAAACTGCTACTGTAGACGAACGCTTCAACCTAGAAGAACAAAGTTTGGTTACCCAAGTGGGATTTCTGTACTGATCGTTACCACCAAGTATCATCCAGATTGGGTGAAAAAATATTTGCTCTTATTTCGGAAACTCGTTATTTCTTAGAAGCTTGGCAACCCCTCTCAATGAAAGTGCTTTTCCACAGTCTGTGCCTAGGACTACTTGAAGAGGAAACAAACCATAGAGACAAAACTGAGAACTCCTTTATTTTGTCTACTTTCAGGAGCTACTACAATCCATGTAGGATTTAGGGTTCCAAATTCATCTATCTATATAAAAGAGAACAGAGTGAAACCTAAAAATAAAAACTGCTACTTAAACGAACGCTTCAACCTAGAAGAACAAAATTTGGTGAGGCAAGTGGGATTTTTCTACTGATCATTAAAACCAAGTATCATCCAGATTGGGTGAAAAAATATTTGCTGGTATTTCGGAAACTCGTTATTTCTTAGAAGCTTGGCAACCCCTCTCAATGAAAGAGCTTTCCTACTGTCTGTGCCTAGGGCTAATTGAAGAGGAAACAAATCATAGAGACAAAACTGAGAACCTCTTTATTTTGTCAAATTTCAAAGAGCTACTAAAAATCATGTTGGATTAGAGTTCCAAATTCATTCATCTATATAGGAGAGAACAGATGGAAACCTAAAAAAAAAAAAAAAAACCGCTACTGTAAACGAATACTTCAACCAAGAAGAACAAAATTTGGTGAGCCAAGGGGGATTTGTGTACTTGTCATTACCAACACGTATCATCCAGATTGGGTGAAAAAATATTTGCTGATATTTCAGAAACTCGTTATTTCTTAGAAGCTTGGCAACCCCTCTCAATGAAAGTGCTTTTCCACAGTCTGTGCCTAGGGCTAATTGAAGAGAAAACAAAAAATTGAGAAAAAACTGAGAACTCCTTTATTTTGTCAAGTTTCAAAGAGCTACTAAAAACCATGTTGGATTTAGAGTTCCAAATTCATCTATCTATATAGGAGAGAACAGAGGGAAACCTAAAAATAAAAATTTGGCGTGTCAAGTGGGATTTGTGTACCGATCATTACCACCACGTATCATCAAGATTGGGTGAAAAAATATTTGCTTGTGTTTCGGAAACTCGTTATTTCTTGGAAGCTTGGCAACTCCTCTCAATGAAAGTTCTTTTCCACAGTCTGTGCCTAGGGCTACTTGAAGAGGAAGCAAACCATAGGGAAAAAAGTGAGAACTCCTTTATTTTGTCAAGTGTCAAAGAGCTACTACAAACCATGTTGGATTTAGAGTTCCAAATTCATCTATCTATATAGGAGAGAACAGAGGGAAACCTAAATATAAAAACTGCTACTGTAGACGAACGCCTAAACCTAGAAGAACAAATTTTGGTGAGAAAAGTCAGATTTGTGTTCTTGTCATTACCACCACGTATCATCCTGATTGGGTAAAAAATATTTGCTGTTATTTCGGAAACACGTAATTTCTTGGAAGCTTGGCAACCCCTTTCAATGAAAGTGCTTTTCCACAGTCTCTGCTAAGGGCTACTTTAAGAGGAAACAAACCATAGAGACAAAACTGAGAACTACTTTTTTGTCAAGTTTCAAAGAGCTACTACAAACCATGTTGGATTTAGATTTCCAAATTCATTTATCTATATAGGAGAGAAGAGAGGGAAACATAAATATAAAAACTGCTACTGTAGACGAATGCTTCAAACCAGAAGAGCAAAATTTGGTGAGCCAAGTGGGATTTGTGTACTGATCATTAACACCAATTATCATCATGATTGGGTGAAAAAATATTTGCTAGTATTTCGGAAACTCGTTATTTCTTAGAAGCTTGGCAACCCCTCTCAATGAAAGTGCTTTTCCACAGTCTGTGCCTAGGTTTACTTGAAGAGGAAACAAACCATAGAGACAAAACTGAGAACTCCTTTATTTTATCAAGTTTCAAAGAGCTACTAGAAACCATGTTGAATTTAGAGTTCCAAATTCATCTATCTATATAAGAGAGAACAGAGGGAAACCTAAATATAAAAATTTCTACCGTAGACGAACGCTTCAACATAGAGGAACAAAATTTGGTGAGCCAAGTGGGATTTGTGTACTTGTCATTACTACTACGTATCATCAAGATTGGGTGAAAAAATCTTTGATGGTATTTCAGAAACTCGTAATTTCCTGGAAGCTTGGCAACCCCTTTCAATGAAAGTGCTTTTCCACAGTCTCTGCTTAGGGCTACTTGAAGAGGAAATAAACCATAGAGACAAAACTGAGAACTACTCTTTTTTGTCAAGCTTCAAAGAGTGACTACAAACCATGTTGGATTTAGAGTTCCAAATTCATCTATCTATATAGGAGAGAACAGAGGGAAACCTAAATATAAAAACGACTACTGTAGATGAACGCTTCAACCTAGATAACGAAATTTGGTGAGCCAAGTGGGATTTGTGTACTGATCATTACCACCAAGTATCATCAAGATTGGGTGAAAAAATATTTGCTGGTATTTCGGAAACTCGTTATTTCCTAGAAGCTTGGCAACCCCTTTCAATGAAAGTGCTTTTCCACAGTCTTTGCCACGGGCTACTTGAATAGGAAACAAACCATAGAGACAAAACTGAGAACTCTTTTATTTTGTGAAGTTTCAAAGAGCTACTACAAACCATGTTGGATTAAGAGTTCCAAATTTATCTATCTATATAGGAGAGAACAGAGGGAAACCTAAATATAAAAACGACTACTGTAGACGAACGCTTCAACCTAGAAGAACAAAATTTGGTGAGCCAAGTGGGATTTGTGTACTGATCATTACCACCAAGTATCATCAAGATTGGGTGAAAAAATATTTGCTGGTATTTCGGAAACTCGTTATTTCTTAGAAGCTTGGCAACCCCTGTCAATGAAAGTGCTCTTCCAAAGTCTGTGTCTAGGGCTACTTGAAGAGGAAACAAAACATAGAGACAAAACTGAGAACTCCTTTATTTTGTCAAGTTTCAAAGAGCTACTACAAACCATGATGGATTTAGATTTCCAAATTCATCTATCTATATAGGAGAGAACAGAGTGAAACCAAAAATAAAAACTGCAACTGTAAACGAACGAATCCACCTAGAAGAACAAAATTTGGTGAGCCAAGTGGGATTTGTGTACTTGTCATTACCACCACGTATCATCAAGATTGGGTGAAAAAATATTTGCTGGTATTTCAAAAACTCGTTATTTCTTGGAAGCTTTTCAACCCCTTTCAATGAAAGTGCTTTTCCACAGTCTCTGCTTAGGGCTACATGAAGAGGAACCAAACCATAGAGACAAAACTGAGAACTTCTTTATTTTGTCAAGTTCAAAGAGCTACTACAAACCATGTTGTATTTAGAGTTCCAAATTCATCTATCTATATAGTAGAGAACAGAGGGACACCTAAAAAATATAAACTGCTACTGTGAAAGAACGCTTCAACCTAGAAGAACAAAATTTGGTGAGTCAAGTGGGATTTGTGTACCGATCATTACCACCACGTATCATCAAGATTGGGTGAAAAAATATTTGCTGGTGTTTCGGAAACTCGTTATTTCTTGGAAGCTTGGCAACTCCTCTCAATGAAAGTGCTTTTCCACAGTCTGTGCCTAGGGCTACTTGAAGAGGAAGCAAACCATAGCGACAAAAGTGAGAACTCCTTTATTTTGTCAAGTTTCAAAGAGCTACTACAAACCATGTTGGATTAGAGTTCCAAATTCATCTATCTATATAGGAGAGAACAGAGGGAAACCTAAATATAAAAACGACTACTGTAGACGAACGCTTCAACCTAGAAGAACAAAATTTGGTGAGCCAAGTGGGATTTGTTTACTGATCATTACCACCAAGTATCATCAAGATTGGGTGAAAAAATATTTGCTGGTATTTCGGAAACTCGTTATTTCTTAGAAGCTTGGCAACCCCTCTCAATGAATGTGCTTTTCCAAAGTCTGTGCATAGGGCTACTTGAAGAGGAAACAAACCATAGAGACAAAACTGAGAACTCCTTTATTTTGTCAAGTTTCAAAGAGCTACTACAAACCATGTTGGATTTAGAGTTCCAATTTCATCTATCTATATAGTAGAGAACAGAGTGAAACCAAAAATAAAAACTGCAACTGTAAACGAACGCTTCCACCAAGAAGAAAAAAATTTGGTGAGCCAAGTGGGATTTGTTTCCTTGTCATTACGACCACGTACCATCAAGATTGGGTGAAAAAATATTTGCTGGTATTTCGGAAACTCCTAATTTATTGGAAGATTGGCAACCCTTTTAATTAAAGTGCTTTTCCACAGTCTCTGCTTAGGGCTACTTGAAGTAAAAACAAATCATAGAGAAAAAACTGAGATCTACTTTTTTGTCAAGTTTCAAAGAGCTACTGCAAACCATGTTGGATTTAGAGTTCCAAATTCATCTATCTATATAGGAGAGAACAGAGGGAGACCTAAATATAAAAACGATTACTGTAGACGAACGCTTCAACCTAGAAGAACAAAATTTGTTGTGCCAAGTGGGATTTGTATACTGATCATTACCACCAAGTATTATCAAGATTGGGTGAAAAAATATTTGCTGGTATTTCGGAAACTCGTTATTTCTTAGAAGCTTGGCAACCACTCTCAATGAAAGTGCTTTTCCACAGTCTGTGCCTAGGGCTACTTGAAGAGGAAACAACCATAGAGACAAAACTGAGAACTCCTTTATTTTGTCAACTTTCAAAGGGCTACTACAAACCATGTTGGATTTAGAGTTCCAAATTCATCTATCTATATAGGAGAGAACAGAGGGAAACCTAAAAATAAAAACTGCTACTGTAAACGAACGCTTCAACCTAGAAGAACAAAATTTGGTGAGTCAAGTGGGATTTTTGTGCCGATCATTACCACCACGTATCATCAAGATTGGGTGAAAAAATATTAGCTGGTATTTCGGAAACTCGTAATTTCTTGGAAGCTTGGCAACCCCTTTAAATGAAAGTGCATTTCCACAGTTTCTGCTTAGGGCTACTTGAAGAGGAAACAAATAATAGAGACAAAATTTAGAATTCCTTTATTTTGTCAAGTTTTCAAAGAGCTACTACAAACCATGTTGGATTTAGAGTTCCAAATTCATCTATGTAAATAGGAGAGAACAGAGGGGAAACCTAAAAATATAAACTGCTACTGTAAACGAATGTTTCAACCTAGAAGAACAAAATTTGGTGGGCCAAGTGGGATTTGTGTCCTTGTCATTACGACCACGTATCATCCCAGATTGGGTTGAAAAAATATTTGCTGGTATTTCGGAAACTCATTATTTCTTAGAAGCTTGGCAACCAATCTCAATGAATGTGCTTTTCCAAAGTCTGTGCCTAGGGCTACTTGAAGAGGAAACAAACCATAGAGACAAAACTGAGAACTTCTTTATTTTGTCAAGTTTCAAAGAGCTACTACAAACCATGTTGGATTTAGAGTTCCAATTTCATCAATCTATATAGTAGAGAACAGAGTGAAACCAAAAATAAAAACTGCTAGTGTAAACATACGCTTCCACCTAGAAGAACAAAATTTGGTGAGCCAAGTGGGATTTCTGTACTTGTCATTAAGACCACGTATCATCAAGATTGGGTGAAAAAATATTTGCTGGTATTTCAGAAACTAGTAATTTATTGGAAGCTTGGCAACCCCTTATAATGAAATTGCTTTTCCACAGTCTCTGCTTAGGGCTACTTGAAGAAAAAACAAACCGTAGAGACAAAACTGAGATCTACTTTTTTTGTCAAGTTTCAAAAAGCTACTGCAATCCATGTTGGATTTAGAGTTCCAAATTGATCTATCTATATAGGAGAGAACAGAGGGAAACCTAAATATAAAAACGAATACTGTAGACGAACGTTTCAACCTAGAAGAACAAAATTTGGTGAGCCAAGTGGGATCTCTGTATTGATCATTACCACCAAGTATCATCAAGATTGGGTGAAAAAATATTTGCTGGTATTTCGGAAACTCGTTATTTCTTAGAAGCTTGGCAACCCCTCTCAATGAAAGTGCTTTTCCACAGTCTGTGCCTAGGGCTACTTGAAGAGGAAACAACCATAGAGACAAAACTGAGAACTCCTTTATTTTGTCAAGTTTCAAAGGGCTACTACAAACCATGTTGGAGATAGAGTTCCAAATTCATCTATCTATATAGGAGAGAACAGAGGGAAACCTAAAAATATAAACTGCTACTGTAAAAGAATGCTTCAACCTAGAAGAACAAAATATGGTGGGAAAAGTGGGATTTGTGTCCTTGTCATTACGACCACGTATCATCCAGATTGGGTGAAAAAATATTTGCTGGTATTTCGGAAACTCGTAATTTCTTGGAAGCTTGGCAACCCCTTTCAATGAAAGTGCATTTCCACAGTCTCTGCTTAGGGCTACTTGAAGAGGAAACAAATTATAGAGACAAACCTGAGAACTCCTTTATTATGTCAAGTTTCAAAGAGCTACTACAAACCTTGTTGGATTTAGAGTTCCAAATTCATCTATCTACATAGGAGAGAACAAAGTGAAACCTAAACATAAAAACTGCTGCTGTAGACGAACACTTCAACCTAGAAGAACCAAATTTTTTGAGTCAAGTGGGATTTGTGTTCCGATCATTACCACCAAGTATCATGAAGATTGGGTGAAAAAAAATTTGCGGGTATTTCGGGAACTCTTTATTTTTGGAAGCTAGGCAACCCCTTTCAATAAAGTACTTTTCCACAGTCTCTGCTTAGGGCTACTTGAGGAGGAAACAAACCATAGAGACAAAACTGAGAAATAATTTTTTTTGTCAAATTTCAAAGAGCGACTATAAACCATGTTGGATTTAGAGTTCCAAATTCATATATCTATATAGGAGAGAACAGAAGGAAACCTAAAAATAAAAACTGCTACTGTAAACGAACGCTTAAACCTAGAAGAACAAAATTTGGTGATCCAAGTGGGATTTTTGTACCGATCATTACCACCACGTATCATCAAGATTGGGTGAAAAAATATTTGCTGGTATTTCGGAAACTCGTTATTTCTTGGAAGCTTGGCAACCCCTTTCAATGAAAGTGCTTTTCCACAGTCTCTTTTAGGGCTACTTGAAGAGGAAACAAACCATAGAGAGAAAACTGAGAACTCCTTTATTTTGTCAAGTTTCAAAGAGCGACTACAAACCAAGTGGATTTAGAGTTCAAAATTCATCTATCTATGTAGGAGAGAACAGAGGGAAACCTAAATATAAAAACGACTACTGTAGACGAACGCTTCAACCTAGAAGAACATAATTTGGTGAGCCAAGTGGGATTTCTTTACTGATCATTCCCACCAAGTATCATCAAGATTGGGTGAAAAAATATTTGCTGGTATTTCGGAAACTCGTTATTTCTTAGAAGCTTGGCAAACCCTCTCAATGAAACTGCTTTTCCACAGTCTGTGCCTAGGGCTACTTGAAGAGGAAACAACCATAGAGACAAAACTGAGAACTCCTTTATTTTGACAAGTTTCAAAGGGCTACTACAAACCATGTTGGATTTAGAGTTCCAAATTCATCTATCTATATAGGAGAGAACAGAGGGAAACCTAAAAATATAAACTGCTACTGTAAACGAATGCTTCAACCTAGAAGAACAAAATTTGGTGGGCCTAGTGGGATTTGTGTCCTTGTCATTACGACCACCTCTCATCCAGATTGGGTGAAAAAATATTTGCTAGTATTTCAGAAAATCGTAATTTCTTGGAAGCTTGGCAACCCCTTTCAATGAAAGTGCTTTTCCACAGTCTCTGCTTAGGGCTACTTGAAGAGGAATCAAATTATAGAGACAAACCTGAGAACTCCTTTATTATGTCAAGTTTCGAAGAGCTACTACAAACCTTGTTGGATTTAGAGTTCCAAATTCATCTATCTATATAGGAGAGAACAGAGTGAAACCTAAATGTAAAAACTGCTACTGTAGACGAACGCTTCAACTTAGAAGAACAAAATTTGGTGAGCCAATTGGGATTTGTGTACTGGTCATTACCACCAAGTATCATCAAGATTGGGTGAAAAAATATTTGCTGGTATTTCGGAAACTCGTTATTTCTTAAAAGCTTGGCAACCCATCTCAATGAAATTGCTTTTCCACAGTCTGTGCCTAGGGCTACTTGAATAGGTAACAAACCGTAGAGACAAAAGTGAGAAGTCCTTTATTTTGTCAAGTTTCAAAGACCTACAACAAACCATGTTGGATTAAGAGTTCCAAATTCATCTATGTATATAGGAGAGAAAAGAGGGAAACCTACAAATAAAAACTGCTACTGTAAACGAACGCTTCAACCTAGAAGAACAAAATTTGGTGAGCCAAGTGGAATTTTTGTACCGATCATTACCACCACGTATCATCAAGATTGGGTGAAAAAATATTTGCTGGTATTTTGGAAACTCCTTTTTTCTTAGAAGCTTGGCAACCCCTCTCAATGAAAGTGCTTTTCCACAGTCTGTGCCTAGGGCTACTTGAAGAGGAAACAACCATAGAGATAAAACTGAGAAGTCCTTTATTTTGTCAAGTTTAAAAGAGCTACTACAAACCATGTTGGATTTAGAGTTCCAAAATCATCTATCTATATAGGAGAGAACAGAGGGAAACCTAAATATAAAAACGACTACTGTAGACGAACGCTTCAACCTAGAAGAACAAAATTTGGTGAGCCAAGTGGGATTTGTTTACTGATCATTACCACCAAGTATCATCAAGATTGGGTGAAAAAATATTTGCTGGTATTTCGGAAACTCGTTATTTCTTAGAAGCTTGGCAACCCCTCTCAATGAATGTGCTTTTCCAAAGTCTGTGCATAGGGCTACTTGAAGAGGAAACAAACCATAGAGACAAAACTGAGAACTCCTTTATTTTGTCAAGTTTCAAAGAGCTACTACAAACCATGTTGGATTTAGAGTTCCAATTTCATCTATCTATATAGTAGAGAACAGAGTGAAACCAAAAATAAAAACTGCAACTGTAAACGAACGCTTCCACCAAGAAGAAAAAAATTTGGTGAGCCAAGTGGGATTTGTTTCCTTGTCATTACGACCACGTACCATCAAGATTGGGTGAAAAAATATTTGCTGGTATTTCGGAAACTCCTAATTTATTGGAAGATTGGCAACCCCTTTTTATTAAAGTGCTTTTCCACAGTCTCTGCTTAGGGCTACTTGAAGTAAAAACAAATCATAGAGAAAAAACTGAGATCTACTTTTTTTGTCAAGTTTCAAAGAGCTACTGCAAACCATGTTGGATTTAGAGTTCCAAATTGATCTATCTATACAGGAGAGAACAGAGGGAAACCTAAATATAAAAACGACTACTGTAGACGAACGCTTCAACCTAGAAGAACAAAATTTGGTGAGCCAAGTGGGATTTGTGTACTGATCATTACCACAAAGTATCATCAAGATTGGGTGAAAAAATATTTGCTGGTATTTCGGAAACTCGTTATTTCTTAGAAGCTTGGCAACCCCTCTCAATGAAAGTGCTTTTCCACAGTCTGTGCCTAGGGCTACTTGAAGAGGAAACAACCATAGAGACAAAACTGAGAACTCCTTTATTATGTCAAGTTTCAAAGAGCTACTACAAAACTTGTTGGATTTAGAGTTCCAAATTCATCTATCTACATAGGAGAGAACAAAGTGTAACATAAACATAAAAACTGCTGCTGTAGACGAACACTTCAACCTAGAAGAACAAAATTTGGTGAGCCAAGTGGGATTTGTCTACTGATCATTACCACCAAGTATCATCAAGATTGGGTGAAAAAATATTTGCGGGTATTTCGGGAAATCTTTATTTTTGGAAGCTTGGCAACCCCTTTCAATAAAGTACTTTTCCACAGTCTCTGCTTAGGGCTACTTGAGGAGGAAACAAACCATAGAGACAAAACTGAGAAATAATTTTTTTTGTCAAATTTCAAAGAGCGACTATAAACCATGTTGGATTTAGAGTTCCAAATTCATATATCTATATAGGAGAGAATAGAGGGAAACCTAAAAATAAAAACTGCTACTGTAAACGAACGCTTAAACCTAGAAGAACAAAATTTGGTGATCCAAGTGGGATTTTTGTACCGATCATTACCACCACGTATCATCAAGATTGGGTGAAAAAATATTTGCTGGTATTTCGGAAACTCGTTATTTCTTGGAAGCTTGCAAACCCCTTTCAATGAAAGTGCTTTTCCACAGTCTCTTTTAGGGCTACTTGGAAGAGGAAACAAACCATAAAGACAAAACTGAGAACTCCTTTATTTTGTCAAGTTTCAAAGAGCGACTACAAACCAAGTGGATTTAGAGTTCAAAATTCATCTATCTATGTAGGAGAGAACAGAGGAAACCTAAATATAAAAACGACTACTGTAGACGAACGCTTCAACCTAGAAGAACATAATTTGATGAGCCAAGTGGGATTTCTTTACTGATCATTCCCACCAAGTATCATCAAGATTGGGTGAAAAAATATTTGCTGGTATTTCGGAAACTCGTTATTTCTTAGAAGCTTGGCAAACCCTCTCAATGAAACTGCTTTTCCACAGTCTGTGCCTAGGGCTGCTTGAAGAGGAAACAACCATAGAGACAAAACTGAGAACTCCTTTATTTTGACAAGTTTCAAAGGGCTACTACAAACCATGTTGGATTTAGATTTCCAAATTCATCTATCTATATAGGAGAGAACAGAGGGAAACCTAAAAATATAAACTGCTACTGTAAACGAATGCTTCAACCTAGAAGAACAAAATTTGGTGGGCCTAGTGGGATTTGTGTCCTTGTCATTAGGACCACCTATCATCCAGATTGGGTGAAAAAATATTTGCTAGTATTTCGGAAAATCGTAATTTCTTGGAAGCTTGGCAACCCCTTTCAATGAAAGTGCTTTTCCACAGTCTCTGCTTAGGGCTACTTGAATAGGAATCAAATTATAGAGACAAACCTGAGAACTCCTTTATTATGTCAAGTTTCAAAGAGCTACTACAAACCTTGTTGGATTTAGAGTTCCAAATTCATCTATCTATATAGGAGAGAACAGAGTGAAACCTAAATGTAAAAACTGCTACTGTAGACGAACGCTTCAACCTAGAAGAACAAAATTTGGTGAGCCAATTGGGATTTGTGTACTGGTCATTACCACCAAGTATCATCAAGATTGGGTGAAAAAATATTTGCTGGTATTTCGGAAACTCGTTATTTCTTAAAAGCTTGGCAACCCCTCGCAATGAAATTGCTTTTCCACAGTCTGTGCCTAGGCCTACTTGAATAGGTAACAAACCGTAGAGACAAAAGTGAGAAGTCCTTTATTTTGTCAAGTTTCAAAGAGCTACAACAAACCATGTTGGATTAAGAGTTCCGAATTCATCTATGTATATAGGAGAGAAAAGAGGGAAACCTAAAAATAAAAACTGCTACTGTAAACGAACGCTTCAACCTAGAAGAACAAAATTTGGTGAGCCAAGTGGCATTTTTGTACCGATCATTACCACCACGTATCATCAAGATTTTGTGAAAAAATATTTGCTGGTATTTCGGAAACTACTTATTTCTTAGGAGCTTGGCAACCCCTCTCAATGAAAGTGCTTTTCCACAGTCTGTGCCTAGGGCTACTTGAAGAGGAAACAACCATAGAGATAAAACTGAGAAGTCCTTTATTTTGTCAAGTTTCAAAGAGCTACTACAAACCATGTTGGATTTAGAGTTCCAAATTCATCTATCTATATAGGAGAGAACAGAGGGAAACCTAAATATAAAAACGACTACTGTAGACGAACGCTTGAACCTAGAAGAACAAAATTTGGTGAGCCAAGTGGGATTTGTTTACTGATCATTACCACCAAGTATCATCAAGATTGGGTGAAAAAATATTTGCTGGTATTTCGGAAACTCGTTATTTCTTAGAAGCTTGGCAAACCCTCTCAATGAAACTGCTTTTCCACAGTCTGTGCCTAGGGCTGCTTGAAGAGGAAACAACCATAGAGACAAAACTGAGAACTCCTTTATTTTGACAAGTTTCAAAGGGCTACTACAAACCATGTTGGATTTAGATTTCCAAATTCATCTATCTATATAGGAGAGAACAGAGGGAAACCTAAAAATATAAACTGCTACTGTAAACGAATGCTTCAACCTAGAAGAACAAAATTTGGTGGGCCTAGTGGGATTTGTGTCCTTGTCATTACGACCACCTATCATCCAGATTGGGTGAAAAAATATTTGCTAGTATTTCGGAAAATCGTAATTTCTTGGAAGCTTGGCAACCCCTTTCAATGAAAGTGCTTTTCCACAGTCTCTGCTTAGGGCTACTTGAATAGGAATCAAATTATAGAGACAAACCTGAGAACTCCTTTATTATGTCAAGTTTCAAAGAGCTACTACAAACCTTGTTGGATTTAGAGTTCCAAATTCATCTATCTATATAGGAGAGAACAGAGTGAAACCTAAATGTAAAAACTGCTACTGTAGACGAACGCTTCAACCTAGAAGAACAAAATTTGGTGAGCCAATTGGGATTTGTGTACTGGTCATTACCACCAAGTATCATCAAGATTGGGTGAAAAAATATTTGCTGGTATTTCGGAAACTCGTTATTTCTTAGAAGCTTGGCAACCCCTCTCAATGAATGTGCTTTTCAAAAGTCTGTGCCTAGGGCTACTTGAAGAGGAAACAAACCATAGAGACAAAACTGAGAACTTCTTTATTTTGTCAAGTTTCAAAGAGCTACTACAAACCATGTTGGATTTAGAGTTCCAATTTTATCTATCTATATAGTAGAGAAGAGAGTGAAACCAAAAACAAAAACTGCAAGTGTAAACGAACGCTTCCACCTAGAAGAACAAAATTTGGTGAGCCAAGTGGGATTTGTGTACTTGTCATGACCACCACGTATCATCAAGATTGGGTGAGAAAATATTTGCTGGTATTTCGGAAACTCCTAATTTATTGGAAGATTGGCAACCCCTTTTAATTAAAGTGCTTTTCCACAGTCTCTGCTTAGGGCTACTTGAAGAAAAAACAAATCATAGAGAAAAAACTGAGATCTACTTTTTTTGTCAAGTTTCACAGAGCTACTGCAAACCATGTTGGATTTAGAGTTCCAAATTCATCTATCTATATAGGAGAGAACAGAGGGAGACCTAAATATAAAAACGATTACTGTAGACGAACGCTTCAACCTAGAAGAACAAAATTTGTTGTGCCAACTGGGATTTGTATACTGATCATTACCAGCAAGTATCATCAAGATTGGGTGAAAAAATATTTGCTGCTATTTCGGAAACTCGTTATTTCTTAGAAGTTTGGCAACCACTCTCAATGAAAGTGCTTTTCCACAGTCTGTGCCTAGGGCTACTTGAAGAGGAAACAACCATAGAGACAAAACTGAGAACTCCTTTTTTTTGTCAACGTTCAAAGGGCTACTACAAACCATGTTGGATTTAGAGTTCCAAATTCATCTATCTATATAGGAGAGAACAGAGGGAAACCTAAAAATAAAAACTGCTACTGTAAACGAACGCTTCAACCTAGAAGAACAAAATTTGGTGAGTCAAGTGGGATTTTTGAACCGATCATTACCACCACGTATCATCAAGATTGGGTGAAAAAATATTAGCTGGTATTTCGGAA
The DNA here is from genome assembly GCF_048772815.1 of Callospermophilus lateralis. Lineage (NCBI taxonomy): Eukaryota > Metazoa > Chordata > Mammalia > Rodentia > Sciuridae > Callospermophilus > Callospermophilus lateralis. Next base: position 19,369 of record NW_027515425.1, read on the forward strand.
ACTCGTAATTTCTTGGAAGCTTGGCAACCCCTTTAAATGAAAGTGCATTTCCACAGTTTCTGCTTAGGGCTACTTGAAGAGGAAACAAATAATAGAGACAAAATTTAGAGTTCCTTTATTTTGTAAAGTTTCAAAGAGCTACTACAAACCATGTTGGATTTAGAGTTCCAAATTCATCTATCTATATAGGAGAGAACAGAGGGAAACCTAAAAATATAAACTGCTACTGTAAAAGAACGCTTAAACCTAGAAGAACAAAATTTGGTGAGTCAAGTGGGACTTGCGTACCGATCATTACCACCAAGTATCATCAAGATTGGGTGAAAAAATATTTGTGGGTATTTCGGGAACTCGTTATTTTTTGGAAGCTTGGCAACCCCTTTCAATGAAAGTGCTTTTTCACAGTCTGTGCCTAGGGCTACTTGAAGAGGAAACAACCATAGAGACAAAACTGAGAAGTCCATTATTTTGTCAAGTTTCAAAGAGCTACTACAAACCATGTGGATTTAGAGTTCCAAATTCATCTATCTATATAGGAGAGAACAGAGGGAAACCTAACTATAAAAACGACTACTGTAGACGAACGCTTCAACCTAGAAGAACAAAATTTGGTGAGCCAAGTGGGATTTGTTTACTGATCATTACCACCAAGTATCATCAAGATTGGGTGAAAAAATATTTGCTGGTATTTCAGAAACTCGTTATTTTAGAAGCTTGGCAACCCCTCTCAATGAAAGTGCCTTTCCAAAGTCTGTGCCTAGGGCTAATTGAAGAGGAAATGAACCAGAGAAACAAAACTGAGAACTCCTTTATTTTGTGAAGTTTCAAAGAGCTACTACAAACCATGTTAGATTTAGAGTTCCAAATTCATCTATCTATATAGGAGAGAACAGAGTGAAATCAAAAATAAAAAACTTCAATTGTAAACGAACGCTTCCACCTAGAAGAACAAAATTTGGTGACCCAAGTGGGATTAGTGTACATGTCATTACGACCACGTATCATCAAGATTGAGTGAAAAAATATTTGCTGGCATTTCGGAAACTCGTTATTTGTTGGAAGCTTGGCAACCCCTTTCAATGAAAGTGCTTTTCCACAGTCTCTGCTTAGGGCTGCTTGAAGAAAAAACAAACCATAGAGACAAAACTGAGAACTACTTTTTTTGTCAAGTTTCAAAGAGCTACTACAAACCATGTTGGATTTAGAGTTCGAAATTCATCTATCTATATAGGAGAGAACAGAGGGAAACCTAAATATAAAAACTGCTACTATAAAAGAACGCTTCAACCTAGAAGAACAAAATTTGGTGAGTCAAGTGGGATTTGAGTACCCATCATTACCACCATGTATCATCAAGTTTGGGTGAAAAAATATTTGCTGGTATTTCGGAAACTCGTTATTTGTTGGAAGCTTGGCAACCCCTTTCAATTAAAGTGCTTTTCAAAAGTCTCTGCTTAGGTCTACTTGAAGAGGAAACAAACCATAGAGACAAAACTGAGAACTCCTTTATTTTGTCAAGTTTCAAAGAGCGACTACAAACCAAGTTGGATTTAGAGTTCCAAATTCATCTATCATTATATAGGAGAGAACAGAGGGAAACCTAAATATAAAAACGACTACGGTAGACGAACGCTTCAACTTAGAAGAACATAATTTGGTAAGCCAAGTGGGATTTGTGTACTGATCATTACCACCAAGTATCATCAAGATTGGGTGAAAAAATATTTGCTGGTATTTCGGAAACTCGTTATTTTTTAGAAGCTTGGAAATCCCTCTCAATGAAACTGCAATTCCACAGTCTGTGCCTAGGGCTACTTGAAGAGGAAACAACCATAGAGACAAAACTGTGAACTCCTTTATTTTGTCAAGTTTCAAAGAGCTACTAAAAACCATGTTGGATTTAGAGTTCCAAATTCATCTATCTAAATAGGAGAGAACAGAGGGAAACCTAAAAATATAAACTGCTACTGTAAACGAATGCTTCAACCTAGAAGAACAAAATTTGGTGGGCCAAGTGGGATTTGTGTCCTTGTCATTACGACCACGTATCATCCAGATTGGGTGAAAAAATATTTGCTGGTATTTCGGAAACTCGATATTTCTTAGAAGCTTGGCAACCAATCTCAATGAATGTGCTTTTCCAAAGTCTGTGCCCAGGGCTACTTGAAGAGGAAACAAACCATAGAGACAAAACTGAGAACTCCTTTATTTTGTCAAGTTTCAAATAGCTACTACAAACCATGTTGGATTTAGAGTTCCAATTTCATCAATCTATATAGTAGAGAACAGAGTGAAACCAAAAATAAAAACTGCTAGTGTAAACAAACGCTTCCACCTAGAAGAACAAAATTTGGTGAGCCAAGTGGGATTTCTGTACTTGTCATTAAGACCACGTATCATCTAGATTGGGTGAAAAAATATTTGCTGGTATTTCAGAAACTAGTAATTTATTGGAAGCTTGGCAACCCCTTATAATGAAATTGCTCTTCCACAGTCTCTGCTTAGGGCTACTTGAAGAAAAAACAAACCGTAGAGACAAAACTGAGATCTACTTTTTTTTTGTCAAGTTTCAAAAAGCTACTGCAATCCATGTTGGATTTAGAGTTCCAAATTGATCTATCTATATAGGAGAGAACAGAGGGAAACCTAAATATAAAAACGAATACTGTAGACGAACGCTTCAACCTAGAAGAACAAAATTTGGTGAGCCAAGTGGGATTTGTGTACTGATCATTACCACCAAGTATCATCAAGATTGGGTGAAAAAATATTTGCTGGTATTTCGGAAACTCGTTATTACTTAGAAGCTTGGCAACCCCTCTCAATGAAAGTGCTTTTCCACAGTCTGTGCCTAGGGCTACTTGAAGAGGAAACAACCATAGAGACAAAACTGAGAACTCTTTATTTTGTCAAGTTTCAAAGGGCTACTACAAACCATGTTGGAGATATAGTTCCAAATTCATCTATCTATATAGGAGAGAACAGAGGGAAACCTAAAAATATAAACTGCTACTGTAAAAGAATGCTTCAACCTAGAAGAACAAAATATGGTGGGAAAAGTGGGTTTGTGTCCTTGTCATTACGACCACGTATCATCCAGATTGGGTGAAAAAATATTTGCTGGTATTTCGGAAACTCGTAATTTCTTGGAAGCTTGGCAACCCCTTTCAATGAAAGTGCATTTCCACAGTCTCTGCTTAGGGCTACTTGAAGAGGAAACAAATTATAGAGACAAACCTGAGAACTCCTTTATTATGTCAAGTTTCAAAGAGCTACTACAAACCTTGCTGGATTTAGAGTTCCAAATTCACCTATCTACATAGGAGAGAACAGAGTGAAACCTAAACATCAAAACTGCTGCTGTAGACGAACACTTCAACCTAGAAGAACAAAATTTGGTGAGCCAAGAGGGATTTTTGTACCGATCATTACCACCACGTATCATCAAGATTGGGTGAAAAAATATTTGCTGGTATTTCGGAAACTCGTTATTTCTTAGAAGCTTGGCAACCCCTCTCAATGAATGTGCTTTTCCAAAGTCTGTGCATAGGGCTACTTGAAGAGGAAACAAACCATAGAGACAAAACTGAGAACTCCTTTATTTTGTCAAGTTTCAAAGAGCTACTACAAACCATGTTGGATTTAGAGTTCAAATTTCATCTATCTATATATGAGAGATCAGAGTGAAACCTAAAAATATAAACTGCTACTGTAAAAGAACGCTTCAACCTAGAAGAACAAAATTTGGTGAGTCAAGTGGGATTTGTGTCCCGATCATTACCACCAAGTATCATCAAGTTTGGGTGAAAAAATATTTGCTGGTATTTCAGAAACTCGTTATTTCTTGGAAACTTGGCAACCCCTTTCAATGAAAGTGCTTTTCCACAGTCTCTGTTAGGGCTACTTGAAGAGGAAACAAACCATAGAGACAAAACTGAGAACTCCTTTATTTTGTAAAGTATCAAAGAGCGACTACAAACCAAGTGGATTTAGAGTTCAAAATTCATCTATCTATGTAGGAGAGAACAGAGGGAAACCTAAATATAAAAACCACTACTGTAGACGAACGCTTCTACCTAGAAGAACATAATTTGGTGAGCCAAGTGGGATTTCTGTACTGATCATTACCACCAAGTATCATCAAGATTGGGTGAAAAAATATTTGCTGGTATTTCGGAAACTCGTTATTTCTTAGAAGCTTGGCAAACCCTCTCAATGAAATTGCTTTTCCACAGTCTGTGCCTAGGGCTACTTGAATAGGTAACAAACCGTAGAGACAAAAGTGAGAAGTCCTTTATTTTGTCAAGTTTCAAAGACCTACAACAAACCATGTTGGATTAAGAGTTCCAAATTCATCTATGTATATAGGAGAGAAAAGAGGGAAACCTACAAATAAAAACTGCTACTGTAAACGAACGCTTCAACCTAGAAGAACAAAATTTGGTGAGCCAAGTGGAATTTTTGTACCGATCATTACCACCACGTATCATCAAGATTGGGTGAAAAAATATTTGCTGGTATTTTGAAACTCCTTATTTCTTAGAAGCTTGGCAACCCCTCTCAATGAAAGTGCTTTTCCACAGTCTGTGCCTAGGGCTACTTGAAGAGGAAACAACCATAGAGATAAAACTGAGAAGTCCTTTATTTTGTCAAGTTTCAAAGAGCTACTACAAACCATGTTGGATTTAGAGTTCCAAATTCATCTATCTATATAGGAGAGAACAGAGGGAAACCTAAATATAAAAACGACTACTGTAGACGAACGCTTCAACCTAGAAGAACAAAATTTGGTGAGCCAAGTGGGATTTGTTTACTGATCATTACCACCAAGTATCATCAAGATTGGGTGAAAAAATATTTGCTGGTATTTCGGAAACTCGTTATTTCTTAGAAGCTTGGCAACCCCTCTCAATGAATGTGCTTTTCCAAAGTCTGTGCATAGGGCTACTTGAAGAGGAAACAAACCATAGAGACAAAACTGAGAACTCCTTTATTTTGTCAAGTTTCAAAGAGCTACTACAAACCATGTTGGATTTAGAGTTCCAATTTCATCTATCTATATAGTAGAGAACAGAGTGAAACCAAAAATAAAAACTGCAACTGTAAACGAACGCTTCCACCAAGAAGAAAAAAATTTGGTGAGCCAAGTGGGATTTGTTTCCTTGTCATTACGACCACGTACCATCAAGATTGGGTGAAAAAATATTTGCTGGTATTTCGGAAACTCCTAATTTATTGGAAGATTGGCAACCCCTTTTAATTAAAGTGCTTTTCCACAGTCTCTGCTTAGGGCTACTTGAAGTAAAAACAAATCATAGAGAAAAAACTGAGATCTACATTTTTTGTCAAGTTTCAAAGAGCTACTGCAAACCATGTTGGATTTAGAGTTCCAAATTCATCTATCTATATAGGAGAGAACAGAGGGAGACCTAAATATAAAAACGATTACTGTAGACGAACGCTTCAACCTAGAAGAACAAAATTTGTTGTGCCAACTGAGATTTGTATACTGATCATTACCACCAAGTATCATCAAGATTGGGTGAAAAAATATTTGCTGCTATTTTGGAAACTCGTTATTTCTTAGAAGCTTGGCAACCACTCTCAATGAAAGTGCTTTTCCACAGTCTGTGCCTAGGGCTACTTGAAGAGGAAACAACCATAGAGACAAAACTGAGAACTCCTTTATTTTGTCAACTTTCAAAGGGCTACTACAAACCATGTTGGATTTAGAGTTCCAAATTCATCTATCTATATAGGAGAGAACAGAGGGAAACCTAAAAATAAAAACTGCTACTGTAAACGAACGCTTCAACCTAGAAGAACAAAATTTGGTGAGACAAGTGGGATTTTTGAACCGATCATTGCCACCACGTATCATCAAGATTGGGTGAAAAAATATTAGCTGGTATTTCGGAAACTCGTATTTCTTGGAAGCTTGGCAACCCCTTTAAATGAAAGTGCATTTCCACAGTTTCTGCTTAGGGCTACTTGAAGAGGAAACAAATAATAGAGACAAAATTTAGAATTCCTTTATTTTGTAAAGTTTCAAAGAGGTACTACAAACCATGTTGGATTTAGAGTTCCAAATTCATCTATCTATATAGGAGAGAACAGAGGGAAACCTAAAAATATAAACTGCTACTGTAAACGAATGTTTCAACCTAGAAGAACAAAATTTGGTGAGTCAAGTGGGACTTGCGTACCGATCATTACCACCAAGTATCATCAAGATTGGGTGAAAAAATATTTGCGGGTATTTCGGGAACTCGTTATTTTTTGGAAGCTTGGCAACCCCTCTCAATGAAAGTGCTTTTTCACAGTCTGTGCCTAGGGCTACTTGAAGAGGAAACAACCATAGAGACAAAACTGAGAAGTCCATTATTTTGTCAAGTTTCAAAGAGCTACTACAAACCATGTGGATTTAGAGTTCCAAATTCATCTATCTATATAGGAGAGAACAGAGGGAAACCTAAAAATAAAAACTGCTACTGTAAAGGAACGCTTCAACCTAGAAGAACAAAATTTGGTGAGCCAAGTGGGATTTTTGTACCGATCCTTACCACCACGTATCATCAAGATTGGGTGAAAAAATATTTGCTGGTATTTCGGAAACTCGTTATTTCTTAGAATCTTGGCAACCTCTCTCAATGAAAGTGCTTTTCCACAGTCTGTGCCTAGGGCTACTTGAAGAGGAAAGAAACCATAGCGACAAAACTGAGAACTCCTTTATTTTGTCAAGTTTCAAAGAGCTACTACAAACCATGTTGGATTTAGGGTTCCAAATTCATCTATCTATATAGGAGAGAACAGACGGAAACCTGAAAATATAAACTGCTTCTGTAAATGAACGCTTCAACCTAGAAGACCAAAATTTGGTGTGTCAAGTGGGATTTGTGTACCAATCATTACCACCAAGTATCATCAAGATTGGGTGAAAAAATATTTGCTGGTATTTCGGAAACTCGTTATTTCTTGGAAGCTTGGCAACCCCTGTCAATGAAAGTGCTTTTCCACAATCTCTGCTTAGGGCTACTTGAAGAGGAAACAAGTTATAGAGACAAAACTGAGAACTCCTTTTTTTTGTCAAGTGTCAAAGAGCTACTACAAACCATGTTGGATTTAGAGTTCCAAATTCATCTATCTATATAGTAGAGAACAGAGTGAAACCAAAAATAAAAACTGCAACTGTAAACAAACGCTTCCACCTAGAAGAACAAAATTTGGTGAGCCAAGTAGGAATTGTGTACTTGTCATTACCACCAAGTATCATCAAGATTGCCTGAAAAAATGTTTGCTGGTATTTCGGAAACTCGTTATTTCTTGGAAGCTTGGCAACCCCTCTCAATGAAACTGTTTTTCCACAGTCTGTGCCTAGGGCTACATGAAGAGGAAACAACCATAGAGACAAAACTGAGAACTCCTTTATTTTGTCAAGTTTCAAAGAGCTACTACAAACCATGTTGGATTTAGAGTTCCAAATTCATCTATCTATATAGGAGAGAACAGAGTGAAACCAAAAATAAAAACTGCAACTGTAGACGAACGCTTCCACCTAGAAGAACAAAATTTGGTGAGCCAAGTGGGATTTGTGTACTTGTCATTACCACCACGTATCATCAAGATTGGGTGAAAAAATATTTGCTGGTATTTCGGAAACTCGTTATTTCTTGGAAGCTTGGCAACCATTTTTAATGAAAGTGCTTTTCCACAGTCTCTGCTTAGGGCTAATTGAAGAAAAAACAAACCATAGAGACAAAACTGAGAACTACTTTTTTTGTCAAGTTTCAAAGAGCTACTACAAACCATGTTGGATTTAGAGTTACAAATTCATCTATCTACATAGAAGAGAAGAGAGTGAAACCTAAACATAAAAACTGATACTGTAGATGAATGCTTTAACCTAGAAGAACAAAATTTGGTGAGCCAAGTGGGATTTGTGTACCGATCATTACCACCAAGTATCATCAAGATTGGGTTAAAAATATTTGCTGGTGTTTCAGAAACTCGTTATTTTTTGGAAGTTTGGCAACCCCTTTCAATGAAAGTGCTATTCCACAGTCTCTGCTTAGGGCTACTTGAAGAGAAACAAACCATAGAGACAATACTGAGAACTACATTTTTTTTTGTCAAGTTTCAAAGAGCGACTGCAAACCATGTTTGATTTAGAGTTCCAAATTAATCTATCTATATAGGAGAGAACAGAGGAAAACCTAAATATAAAAACGAGTACTGTAGACGAACGCTTCAACCTAGAAGAACAAAATTTGGTGAGCCAAGTGGAATTTGTTTACTGATCATTACCACCAAGTATCATCAATATTGGTGAAAAAATATTTGCTGGTTTTTGGGAAACTCGTTATTTCTTAGAAGCTTGGCAACCCCTCTCAATGAAAGTGCGTTTCCACAGTCTGTGCCTTGGGCTACTTGAAGGGGAAACAAAACATAGAGACAAAACTGAGAACTCCTTTATTTTGTCAAGTTTCAAAGAGCTACTAAAAACCATGTTGGATTTAGAGTTATAAATTCATCTATCTATTTAGGAGAGAACAGAGGGAAACCTGAAAATATAAACTTCCTCTGTAAACGAACGCTTCAATGTAGAAGACCAAAATTTGGTGTGTCAAGTAGGATTTGTGTACCGATCATTACCACCAAGTATCATCAAGATTGGGTGAAAAAATATTTGCTGGTATTTCGGAAACTCGTTATTTCTTGGAAGCTTGGCAACCCCTGTCAATGAAAGTGCTTTTCCACAGTATCTGCTTAGGGCTACTTGAAGAGAAAACAAATTAAAGAGACAAAACTGAGAACTACTTTATTTTGTCAAGTTTCAAAGAGCTACTACAAACCATGCTGGATTTAGAGTTCCATATTAATCTATCTATATAGGAGAGAACAGAGGAAAACCTAAATATAAAAACGAGTACTGTAGACGAACGCTTCAACCTAGAAGAACAAAATTTGGGGAGCCATGTGGGATTTGTGTACTTGTCATTACCACCACGTATCATCAAGATTGGGTGAAAAAATATTTGCTGGTATTTCGGAAACTCGTTATTTCTTGGAAGCTTGGCAACCCTTTTTAATGAAAGTGCTTTTCCACAGTCTCTGCTTAGGGCTAATTGAAGAAAAAACAAACCATAGAGACAAAACTGAGAACTACATTTTTTGTCAAGTTTCAAAGAGCTACTACAAACCATGTTGGATTTAGAGTTCCAAATTCATCTATCTACATAGAAGAGAACAGGGTGAAACATAAACATAAAAACTGATACTGTAGATGAATGCTTCAACCTAGAAGAAAAAAATTTGGTGAGCCAAGTGGGATTTGTGTACCGATCATTACCACCAAGTATCATCAAGATTGGGTGAAAAAATATTTGCTGGTGTTTCAGAAACTCGTTATTTCTTGGAAGCTTGGCAACCCCTTTCAATGAAAGTGCTTTTCCACAGTCTCTGCTTAGGGCTACTTGAAGAGGAACAAACCATAGAGACAATACTGAGAACTCCTTTATTTTGTCAAGTTTCAAAGAGCGACTACAAACCATGTTTGATTTAGTGTTCCAAATTAATCTATCTATATAGGAGAGAACAGAGGGAAACCTGAAAATATAAACTGCTTCTGTAAACGAACGCTTCAACCTAGAAGACCAAAATTTGGTGTGTCAAGTGGGATTTGTGTACCGATCATTACCACCAAGTATCATCAAGATTGGGTGAAAAAATATTTGCTGGTATTTCAGAACTCGTTATTTCTTGGAAACTTGGCAACCAGTGTCAATGAAAGTTCTTTTCCACAGTCTCTGCTTAGGGCTACTTGAAGAGGAAACAAATTATAGAGACAAAACTGAGAACTCCTTTATTTTGTCAAGTTTCAAAGAGCTACTAAAAACCATGTTGGATTTAGAGTTCCAAATAATCTATCTACATAGAAGAGAAAAGAGTGAAACCTAAACATAAAAAATCATACTGTAGATGAACGCTTCAACCTAGAAGAACAAAATTTGGTGAGCCATGTGGGATTTGTGCACCGATCATTACCACCAAGTATCATCAAGATTGGGAGAAAAAATATTTGCTGGTATTTTGGAAACTCGTAATTTATAGGAAACTTGGCAACCCTTTTTAATTAAAGTGCTTTTCCACAGTCTCTGCTTAGGGCTAATTGAAGAAAAACCAAACCATAGAGACAAAACTGAGAACTACATTTTTTTGTCAAGTTTCAAAGAGCTACTACAAACCATGTTGGATTTAGAGTTCCAAATTCATCTATCTATTCAGGAGAGAACACAGGGAAACCTAAATATAAAAACTGCTACTGTAGACGAACGCTTCAAACTAGAGGAACAAAATTTGGTGAGCCATGTGGGATTTGTGTACCGATCATTACCACCAAGTGTCATCAAGATTGGGTGAAAAAATATTTGCTGGTGTTTCAGAAACTCGTTATTCCTTGGAAGCTCTGCAACCCCTTTCAATGAAAGTGCTTTTCCACAGTCTCTGCTTAGGTCTACTTGAAGAGGAAACAAACCATAGAGACAAAAATGAGAACTCCTTTATTTTGTCAAGTTTCAAAGAGCTACAACAAACCATGTTGGATTTTGAGTTCCAAATTCATCTATCTACATAGGAGAGAACAGAGTGAAACCTAAGAATAAAAACTGCTACTGTAGACGAACGCATTATCCTAGAGAAAAAAAATTTGGTTAGCCAAGTGGGATTTGTGTACTGATCATTACCACAAAGTATCATCAAGATTGGGTGAAAAAATATTTGCTGGTATTTCGGAAACTCGTTATTTCTTACAAGCTTGGCAAACGCTCTCAATGAAAGTGCTTTTCCACAGTCTGTGCCTAGGGCTACTTGAAGAGGAAAAAAAAATAGAGATAAAACTGAGAACTCCTTTATTGTATCAAGTTTCAAAGAGCTACTAGAAATCATGTTGTATTTAGAGTTAAAAATTCATCTATCTATATAGGAGAGAACAGAGTGAATCCTAAAAATAAAAACTGCTATTGTAAACGAACGCTTCAACATAGAAGAACAAAATTTGGTGAGCCAAGTGGGATTTGTGTACTTGTCATTACCACCAAGTATCATCAAGATTGGGTGAAAAAATATTTGCTGGTATTTCGGAAACTCGTTATTTCTTAGAAGCTTGGCAACCCCTCTCAAAGAAAGTGCTTTTCCACAGTCTGTGCCTAGGGATACTTGAAGGGGAAATAAACCATAAAGACAAAACTGAGAACTCCTTTATTTTGTCAAGTTTCAAAAAGCTACTACAAACCATGTTGGATTTAGAGTTCCAAATTCATCTATATATATAGGAGAGAACAGAGGGAAACCTAAAAATAAAAACTGCTACTGTAAACGAACGCTTCAACCTAGAAGAACAAAATTTGGTGAGCCAAGTGGGATTTGTGTACTTGTCATTATCACCAAGTATCATCAAGATTGGGCGAAAAAATATTTGTTGTTATTTCGGAAACTCGTATTTTCTTGGAAGCTTGGCAACCCCTTTCAATGAAAGTGCTTTTCCAAAGTCTCTGCTTTGGGCTATTTGAAGAGGAAACAAATTATAGAGACAAAGCTGAGAACTCTTTTATTTTGTCAAGTTTCAAAGAGCTACTACAAACCATGTTGGATTTAGAGTTCCAAATTCATCTATCTATATAGGATAGAACAGATGGAAACCTAAAAATAAAAACTGCTACTGTAAACAACGCTTCAACCTAGAAGAACAAAATTTGGTGAGCCAAGTGGGATTTGTGTACTTGTCATTACCACCACGTATCATCCAGACTGGGTGAAAAAATATTTGCTGGTATTTCGGAAACTCATAATTTCTTGTTAGCTTGGCAACCCCTGTCAATGAAAGTGCTTTTACACAGTCTTTCTTAGGGCTACTTGAAGAGGAAAGAAATTATAGAGACAAAACTGAGAACTCCTTTATTTTGTCAAGTTTCAAAGAGCTACTACAAACCATGTTGGATTTAGTGTTCCCAATTCATCTATCTACATAGGAGAGAACAGACTGAAACCTAAACATAAAAACTGCTACTCTAGACGAACGCTTCAACCTAGAAGAACATAATTGGTGAGTCAAGTGGGATTTGTGTACTGATGATTACCACCAAGTATCATCAAGATTGGGTGAAAAAATATTTGCTGGTATTTCGGAAACTCGTTATTTCTTAGAAGATTGGCAACCCCACTCAATGAAATTGATTTTCTACAGTCTGTGCCTAGGGCTACTTGAAGAGGAAACAAACCATAGAGACAAAACTGAGAACTCCTTTATTTTGTCAAGTTTCAAAGAGCTACTAGAAACCATGTTTTATTTAGAGTTCGAAATTCATCTCTTTATATAGGAGAGAACATAGTGAAACCTAAAAATAAAAACTCATATTGTAAACGAACGCTTCAACCTAGAAGAACAAAATTTGGTGAGCCAAGTAGGATTTGTGTACTTGTCATTACCACCACGTATCATCAAGATTGGGTGAAAAAATATTTGCTGGTTTTTCGGAAACTCGTTATTTCTTAGAACCTTGGCAACACCTCTCAATGAAAGTGCTTTTCCACAGTATGTGCCTAGGGCTACTTGAAGGGGAAACAAACCATAGAGACAAAACTTAGAACTCCTTTATTTTGTCAAGTTTCAAAGTTCTACTACAAACCATGTTGGATTTAGAGTTCCAAATTCATCTATCTATATAGGAGAGAACAGAGGAAAACCTAAATATAAAAACTGCTACAGTAAATGAACGCTTCAACCAAGAAGAACAAAATTTGGTGAGCCAAGTGGGATTTGTGTACCGATCATTACCACCACGTATCAACAAGATTGGGTGAAAAAATATTTGCTGGTATTTCGGAAACTCGTAATTTCTTGGAAGCTTTTCAACCCCTTTCAATGAAAGTGCTTTTCCACAGTCTCTGCTTAGGGCTACTTGAAGAGGAAACAAACCATAGAGACAAAACTGAGAACTCCTTTATTTTGTCAAGTTTCAAAGAGCTACAACAAACCATGTTGGATTTTGAGTTCCAAATTCATCTATCTACATAGGAGAGAACAGAGTGAAACCTAAGAATAAAAACTGCTACTGTAGACGAACGCGTTATCCTAGAGGAAAAAAATTTGGTTAGCCAAGTGGGATTTGTGTACTGATCATTACCACAAAGTATCATCAAGATTGGGTGAAAAAATATTTGCTGGTATTTCGGAAACTCGTTATTTCTTACAAGCTTGGCAAACGCTCTCAATGAAAGTGCTTTTCCACAGTCTGATCCTAGGGTACTTGAATGGGAAACAAACCAAAAAGACAAAACTGAGAACTCCTTTATTTTGTCAAGTTTCAAAAAGCTACTACAAACCATGTTGGATTTAGAGTTCTAAATTCATCTGTCTATATAGGAGAGAACTGAGGAAAACCTAAAAATAAAAACTGCTGCAGTAAATGAACGCTTCAACCTAAAGAACAATATTTGGTGAGCCAAGTGGGATTTGTGTCCTTGTCATTACCACCACGTATCATGCAGATTGGGTGAAAAAATATTTGCTGGTATTTCGGAAACTCATAATTTCTTGGAAGCTTGGCAACCCCTGTCAATGAAAGTGCTTTTCAACAGTCTCTGCCAGGGTTACTTGAAGAGGAAAGAAATTATAGAGACAAAACTGAGAACTCCTTTATTTTGTCAAGTTTCAAAGAGCTACTACAAACCAGGTTGGATTTAGAGTTCCAAATTCATCTATCCATATAGGAGAGAACATAGTGAAACCTAAAAATAAAAACTGCAATTGTAAACGAAAGCTTCAACCTAGAAGAACAAAATTTGTTGAGCCAAGTAAAATTTGTGTACTTGTCATTACCACCACGTATAATCAAGATTGGGTGAAAAAATATTTGCTTGTTTTTCTGAAACTCCTTATTTCTTAGAAGCTTGGCAACACATCTGAATGAAAGTGCTTTTCCACAGTCTGTGCCTAGGGCTACTTGAAGGGGAAACAAACCATAGAGACAAAACTGAGAACTTTTTTTATTTTGTCAAGTTTCAAAGAGCTACTACAAACCATGTTGGATTTAGGGTTCCAAATTCATCTATCTATATAGGAGAGAACAGAGGAAAACCTAAAAATAAAACCTGCTAAAGTAAATGAACGCTTCAAACTAAAAGAACAAAATTTGGTGAGACAAGTGGGATTTGTGTACTGATCATTACCACCACGTATCATCAAGATTGGGTGAAAAAAAATATTTGCTGGTGTTTCGGAAACTCGTAATTTCTTGGAAGCTTGGCAACCCCTTTCAATGAAAGTGCTTTTCCACAGTCTCTGCTTAGGGCTACTTGAAGAGGAAAGAAATCATAAGGACAAAACTGAGAACTAGTTTTTTTTTCAAGTTTCAAATAGCTACTACAAACCATGTTTGATTTACAGTTCCAAAGTCATCTATCTATATAGAAGAGAACAGAGGGAAACCTAAAAATAAAAACTGCTACTGTAAACGAACGCTTCAACCTAGAGGAACAAAATTTGTTGAGCCAAGTGGGTTTTGTTTACTTGTCATTACCACCATGTATCATCCAGATTGGGTTAAAAAATATTTGCTGCTATTTCAGAAACTCGTAATTTCTTGGAAGCTTGGCAAACACTCTCAATGAAAGTGCTTTTCCACAGTCTCTGCTTAGGGCTACTTGAAGGGGAAACAAACCATAGAGACAAAACTGAGAACTCCTTTATTTTGTTTAGTTTCAAAGAGCTACTACAAACCATGTTGGATTTAGAGTTCCAAATTCATCCATCTATATAGGAGAGAACAGAGGGAAACCTAAAAATAAAAACTGCTACTGTAAACGAATGCTTCACCATAGAAAAACAAACTTTGGAGAGCCAAGTGGGATTTGTGTACCGATCATTACCACCACGTATCATCAAGATTGGGTGAAAAAATATTTGCTGGTATTTCGGAAACTCGTAATTTCGTGGAAGCTTGGCAACCCATTTCAATGAAAGTGCTTTTCCACAGTCTCTGCTTAGGGCTACTTGAAGAGGAAACAAATCATAGAGACAAAACTGAGAACTACTTTTTTTTGACAAGTTTCAAAGAGCTACTACAAACCATGTTGGATTTAGAGTTCCAAATTCATCTATCTATATATTAGAGAACAGAGTGAAACCTAAAAATAAAAACTGCTACTTGAAACGAACGCTTCAACCAAAAAGAACAAAATTTGGTGAGCCATGTGGGATTTGTGTACTTGTCATTACGACCACGTATCATCAAGATTGGGTGAAAAAATATTTGCTGGTATTTCAGAAACTCGTTATTTCTTAGAAGCTTGGCAACCCCTTTCAATGAAAGTGCTTTTCCACAGTCTCTGCTTAGGGATACTTGAAGAGGAATCAAATCATAGAGACAAAACTGAGAACTACTTTTTTTTGTCAAGTTTCAAAGAGCTACTACAAACCATGTTGGATTTAGAGTTCCAAAGTCATCTATCTATATAGGAGAGAAGAGAGGGAAACCTAAAAATAAAAACTGCTACTGTTGACGAACGCTTAAACCTAGAAGAACTGAATTTGGTGAGCCAAGTGGGATTTGTGTACTTGTCATTACCACCACGTATCATCCAGATTGGGTTAAAAAATATTTGCTGGTATTTCTTTAACTCTTAATTTCTTGGAACCTTGGCAAACCCTGTCAATGAAAGTGCTTTTCCAAAGTCTCTGCTTAGGGATACTTGAAGGGGAAACAAATCATTGAGATAAAACTGAGAACTCCTATATTTTGTCAAGTTTCAAAGAGCTACTACAAACCAGGTTGGATTTAGAGTTCCAAATTCATCTATCTATATAGGAGAGAACATAGTGAAACCTAAATATAAAAACTGCTACTGTTGACGAACGCTTAAACCTAGAAGAACTGAATTTGGTGAGCCACGTGGGATTTGTGTACTGATCATTACCACCAAGTATCTTCAAGATTGGGTGAAAAACATATTTGCTGTTTTTTCGGAAACTCGTTACTTCTTAGAAGCTTGGCAACCCCTCTCAGTGAAAGTGCTTTTCAACAGTGTGTGCATAGGGCTACTTGAAGAGGAAACAAACCATAGCGACAAAACTGAGAACTCCTTTATTTTGCAAAGTTTCAAAGAGCTACTACAAACCATGTTGGATTTAGAGTTGAAAATTCATGTATCTATATAAGAGAAAACAGAGTGAAACCTACATATAAAGACTGCTACTGTAGACGAAGGTGTCAACCTAGAAGAACGCAATTTGGTGAGCCAAGTGGGATTTGTGTACTGATCATTACCACGAAGTATCATCAAGATAGGGTGAAAAAATATTTGATGGTATTTTGGAAACTCGTTATTTCTGAGAAGGTTGGCAACCCCTCTCAATAAAAGTGCTTTTCCACAGTCTGTGCCTGGGGCTACTTGAAGAGGAAACAAACCATAGAGACAAAACTGAGAACTACTTTTTTGTCAAGTTTCAAAGAGCTACTACAAATCATGTTGGATTAGGGTTCCAATTTCATCTATCTATATAGGAGAGAACAGAGGGAAACCTAAATATAAAAACGAATACGGTAGATGAACGCTTCAACCTAGAAGAACGAAATTTGATGAGGCAAGTGGGATTTGTGTACTTGTCATTAGCACCACGTATCATCCAGATTGGGTCAAAAAATATTTGCTGGTATTTCGGAAACTCGTTATTTCTTGGAAGCTTGGCCATCCCTTTCAATGAAAGTGCTTTTCCACAGTCTCTACTTAAGACTACATGAAGAGGAAACAAACCATAGAGACAAAACTGAGAACTACTTTTTTTTGTCAAGTTTCAAATAGCGACTGCAAACCATGTTGGATTTAGAGTTCCAAATTCATCTATCTATATAGGAGAGAACAGAGGGAAACCTAAATATAAAAACAACTACTGTAGACGAACGCTTCAACCTAGAAGAACAAAATTTGGTGAGCCAAGTGGGAAATGTGTATTGATCATTACCACCAAGTATAATCAAGATTGGGTGAAAAAATATTTGCTGGTATTTCGGAAACTCGTTATTTCTTAGAAGCTTGGCAACCCCTCCCAATGAAAGTGTTTTTCCAAAGTCTGTGCATAAGGCTACTTGAAGAGGAAACAAACCTTAGATACAAAACTGAGCACTCCTTTAGTTTGTCAAGTTTCAAAGAGCTACTACAAACCATGTTGGATTTAGAGTTCCAAATTCATCTATCTCTATAGAAGAGAACAGAGTGAACCCTAAATATAAAAACTGCTACTGTAAACTAACGCTTCAACCTAGAAGAACAAAATTTGGACAGTCAAGTGGGATTGGTGTACTGATCATTACCACCAAGTATTATCAAGATTGGGTGAAAAAATATTTGCTGGTATTTCGGAAACTCGTTATTTCTTAGAAGCTTGGCAAGCCCTTTCAATGAAAGTGCCTTTCCACAGTCTCTGCCTAGGGCTACTTGAAGAGGAAACAAGCCATAGAGACAAAACTGAGAACTCCTTTATTTTGTCAAGTTTCAAAGAGCTACTACAAACCATGTTGGATTTAGAGTTCCAAATTCATCTATCTATATGGAAGAGAACAGAGTGAAACCTAAAAATATAAACTGCTACTGTAAACGAACGCTTCACTCTAGAAGAACACAATTTAGTGAGCCAAGTGGCATTTGTGTACAGATCATTACCACGACGTATCATCAAGATTGGGTATAAAAATATTTGCTGGTATTTCAGAAACTCGTTAATTCTTAACAGCTTGGCAACGTCTCTCATTGAATGTGCTTTTCCCCAGTCTGTGCCTAGGGCTATTTGAAGAGGAAACAAACCATAGAGACAAAACTGAGAACTTTTTTATTTTGTCAAGTTTCAAAGAGCTACTACAAACCATGTTGGATTTAGAGTTCCAAATTCATCTATCTTTATAGGAGAGAACAGAGGGAAACCTAAAAATAAAAACTGCTACTGTAATCGAACGCTTCAACCTAGAAGAGCAATATTTGGTGAGCCAAGTGGCATTTGTGTACTTGTCATTAACACCAAGTATCATCAAGATTCGGTGAAAAAATATTTGCTGGTATTTCGGAAACCCGTAATTTCTTGGGAGCTTGTCAAACCCTTTCAATGAAAGTGCTTTTCCACAGTCTCTGCTGAGGGCTACTTGAAGAGGAAACAAATCATAGAGACAAAACTGAGAACTCCTTTATTTTGTCAAGTTTCAAAGAGCTATTACAAACCATGTTGGATTTAGAGTTCCAAATTCATCTATCCATATAGGAGAGAATAGATTGAAACCTAAAAATAAAAACTGCTACTGTAAACGAACGCTTCAACCTAGAAGAACATAACTTGGTGAGCCAAGTGGGATTTGTGTAATTGTCATTACCACCAAGTATCATCAAGATTGGGTGAAAAAATATTTGCTGGTATTTCGGAAACTCGTTATTTCTTAGAAGCCTGGCAACCAACTCAATGAAAGTGCTTTCCACAGTCTGTGCCTAGTGCTACTTGAAGAGGAAACAAACCATACAGACAAAACTGAGAACTCCTTTATTTTGTCAAGTATCAGAGAGATACTACAAACCATGTTGATTTTAGAGTTCCAAATTCATCTATCTATATGGAAGAGAACAGAGTGAAACCTACAAATAAAAACTGCTATTGTAAACGAACGCTTCAACCTAGAAGAACACAATTTGGTGAGCCAAGTGGGATTTGTGTACTTGTCATTACCACCAAGTATCATCAAGATTGGGTGAAAAAATATTTGCTGGTATTTTGGAAACTCGTTATTTCTTAGAAGCCTGGCAACCAATCTCAATGAAAGTGCTTTTCCACAGTCTGTGCCTAGTGCTACTTGAAGAGGAAACAATGAATAAAGACAAAACTTAGAACTCCTTCATTTTGTAAAGTTTCAAACAGCTACTACAAACCATTTTGGATTTAGAGTTCCAAATTCATCTATCTATATGGAAGAGAACAGACTGAAACCTTCAAATAAAAACTGCTATTGTAAACGAACGCTTCAACCTAGAAGAACACAATTTGGTGAGCCAAGTGGTATTTGTGTACTGATCATTACCACCAAGTATCATCCAGATTGGGTGAAAAAATATTTGCTGGTATTTCGGAAACTCGTAATTCATTTGAAGCTTGGCAACCCCTTTCAATGAAAGTGCTTTTCCACAGACTCCGCTTAGGGGTACTTGAAGAGGAAACAAATCATAGAGACAAAACTGAGAACTCCTTTATTTTGTCAAGTTTCAAAGAGCTACTAGAAACCATGTTGGATTTAGAGTTCCAAATTCATCTATCTATATAGGAGAGAACAGAGGGAAACCTAAAAATATAAACTGCTACTGTAAACGAACGCTTCAACCTACAAGAACAAAATTTGGTGAGCCAAAGGGATTTGTGTACCAATCATTACCACCAAGTATCATCCAGATTGGGTGAAAAAATATTTGCTGGTTTTACGGAAACTCGTAATTTCTGGGAAGCTTGGCAAACACTTTCAATGAAAGTGCATTTCCACAGTCTCTGCTTAAGGCTACTTGAAGAGGAAACAAACCATAGAGATAAAACTGAGAACTACTTTATTTTGTCAAGTTTCAAAGAGCTACTACAAACCATGTTGGATTTAGAGTTCCAAATTCATCTATCTATATATGAGAGAACAGAGGGAAACCTAAATATAAAAACGACTACTGTAGACGAACGCTTCAACCTAGAAGAACAAAATTTGGTGAGAAAGGGGGATTTGTGTACCGATCATAACCAACAAGTATCATCCAGATTATGTGAAAAAATATTTGCTGGTATTTCGGAAACTCGTTATTTCTTAGAAGCTTGACAACCCCTCTCAATGAAAGTGCTTTTCCACCCTCTGTGCCTAGGGCTACTTGAAGAGGAAACAAACCATAGAGACAAAACAGAGAACTACTTTATTTTGTCAAGTTTCAAAGAACTACTACAAACCATGTTGGATTTAGAGTTCCAAATTCATCCATCTATATAGGAGAGAACAGAGTGAAACCTAAATATGAAAACTGCTACTGTAGACGAACGCTTCAACCTAGAAGAACAAAATTTGGTGAGACCATTGGGATTTGTGTACTTGTCATTACCAGCAAGTATCATCAGGATTGGGTGAAAAAACATATGCTGGTATTCGGAAAGTCGTAATTTCATGGAAGCTTGGCATCCCCTTTCAATAAAAGTGCTTTTCCACAGTCTCTGCTTAGGTCTACTTGAAGAGGAAACAAATAATAGAAAAAACCTGAGAATTCCTTTATTTTGTCAAGTTTCAAAGAGCTACTACAATCCATGTTGGATTTAGAGTTCCAAATTCATCTATCTACATAGGAGAGAACAGAGTGAAACCTAAACATAAAAACTGCTACTGTAGACGAACGCTTCAAACTAGAAGAACAACATTTGGTGAGCCAAGTAGGATTTGTGTACCGATCATTACCACCACGTATCATCCAGATTGGGTGAAAAAATATTTGCTGGTATTTCGGAAACTCGTAATTTCTTGGATGCTTGGCAACCCCTATCAATGAAAGTGCTTTTCCACAGTCTCTGCTTATGGCTACTTGAAGAGGAATCAAACCATAGAGACAAAACTGATAACTCCTTTATGTCGTCAAGTTTCAAAGAGTGACTACAAACCATGTTGGAATTAGAGTTCCAAATTCATCTATCTATATAGGACAGAACAGAGGGAAAAATAAATATCAAAACTGCTACTGTAGACGAACGCTTCAACCTAAAAGAACAAAATGGTGAGCCAAATGGGATTTGTGTACTGATCATTACCACCAAGTATCATCAAGGTTGGGTGAAAACATAATTGTAGGTATTTCGGAAACTCGTTATTTCTTAGAAGCTTGCCAACCCCTCTCAATGAATGTGCTTTTCCACAGTCTGTGCCTAGGGCTACTTGAAGAGGAAACAAACCATAGAGACAAAAACTGAGAACTACTTTTTTGTCAAGTTTCAAAGAGCTACTACAAATCATGTTGGATTAGGGTTCCAATTTCATCTATCTATATAGGAGAGAACAGAGGGAAACCTAAATATAAAAACGAATACGGTAGATGAACGCTTCAACCTAGAAGAACGAAATTTGATGAGGCAAGTGGGATTTGTGTACTTGTCATTAGCACCACGTATCATCCAGATTGGGTCAAAAAATATTTGCTGGTATTTCGGAAACTCGTTATTTCTTGGAAGCTTGGCCATCCCTTTCAATGAAAGTGCTTTTCCACAGTCTCTACTTAAGACTACATGAAGAGGAAACAAACCATAGAGACAAAACTGAGAACTACTTTTTTTTGTCAAGTTTCAAATAGCGACTGCAAACCATGTTGGATTTAGAGTTCCAAATTCATCTATCTATATAGGAGAGAACAGAGGGAAACCTAAATATAAAAACAACTACTGTAGACGAACGCTTCAACCTAGAAGAACAAAATTTGGTGAGCCAAGTGGGAAATGTGTATTGATCATTACCACCAAGTATAATCAAGATTGGGTGAAAAAATATTTGCTGGTATTTCGGAAACTCGTTATTTCTTAGAAGCTTGGCAACCCCTCCCAATGAAAGTGTTTTTCCAAAGTCTGTGCATAAGGCTACTTGAAGAGGAAACAAACCTTAGATACAAAACTGAGCACTCCTTTAGTTTGTCAAGTTTCAAAGAGCTACTACAAACCATGTTGGATTTAGAGTTCCAAATTCATCTATCTCTATAGAAGAGAACAGAGTGAACCCTAAATATAAAAACTGCTACTGTAAACTAACGCTTCAACCTAGAAGAACAAAATTTGGACAGTCAAGTGGGATTGGTGTACTGATCATTACCACCAAGTATTATCAAGATTGGGTGAAAAAATATTTGCTGGTATTTCGGAAACTCGTTATTTCTTAGAAGCTTGGCAAGCCCTTTCAATGAAAGTGCCTTTCCACAGTCTCTGCCTAGGGCTACTTGAAGAGGAAACAAGCCATAGAGACAAAACTGAGAACTCCTTTATTTTGTCAAGTTTCAAAGAGCTACTACAAACCATGTTGGATTTAGAGTTCCAAATTCATCTATCTATATGGAAGAGAACAGAGTGAAACCTAAAAATATAAACTGCTACTGTAAACGAACGCTTCACTCTAGAAGAACACAATTTAGTGAGCCAAGTGGCATTTGTGTACAGATCATTACCACGACGTATCATCAAGATTGGGTATAAAAATATTTGCTGGTATTTCAGAAACTCGTTAATTCTTAACAGCTTGGCAACGTCTCTCATTGAATGTGCTTTTCCCCAGTCTGTGCCTAGGGCTATTTGAAGAGGAAACAAACCATAGAGACAAAACTGAGAACTTTTTTATTTTGTCAAGTTTCAAAGAGCTACTACAAACCATGTTGGATTTAGAGTTCCAAATTCATCTATCTTTATAGGAGAGAACAGAGGGAAACCTAAAAATAAAAACTGCTACTGTAATCGAACGCTTCAACCTAGAAGAGCAATATTTGGTGAGCCAAGTGGCATTTGTGTACTTGTCATTAACACCAAGTATCATCAAGATTCGGTGAAAAAATATTTGCTGGTATTTCGGAAACCCGTAATTTCTTGGGAGCTTGTCAAACCCTTTCAATGAAAGTGCTTTTCCACAGTCTCTGCTGAGGGCTACTTGAAGAGGAAACAAATCATAGAGACAAAACTGAGAACTCCTTTATTTTGTCAAGTTTCAAAGAGCTATTACAAACCATGTTGGATTAGAGTTCCAAATTCATCTATCCATATAGGAGAGAATAGATTGAAACCTAAAAATAAAAACTGCTACTGTAAACGAACGCTTCAACCTAGAAGAACATAACTTGGTGAGCCAAGTGGGATTTGTGTAATTGTCATTACCACCAAGTATCATCAAGATTGGGTGAAAAAATATTTGCTGGTATTTCGGAAACTCGTTATTTCTTAGAAGCCTGGCAACCAACTCAATGAAAGTGCTTTTCCACAGTCTGTGCCTAGTGCTACTTGAAGAGGAAACAAACCATACAGACAAAACTGAGAACTCCTTTATTTTGTCAAGTATCAGAGAGATACTACAAACCATGTTGATTTTAGAGTTCCAAATTCATCTATCTATATGGAAGAGAACAGAGTGAAACCTACAAATAAAAACTGCTATTGTAAACGAACGCTTCAACCTAGAAGAACACAATTTGGTGAGCCAAGTGGGATTTGTGTACTTGTCATTACCACCAAGTATCATCAAGATTGGGTGAAAAAATATTTGCTGGTATTTTGGAAACTCGTTATTTCTTAGAAGCCTGGCAACCAATCTCAATGAAAGTGCTTTTCCACAGTCTGTGCCTAGTGCTACTTGAAGAGGAAACAATGAATAAAGACAAAACTTAGAACTCCTTCATTTTGTAAAGTTTCAAACAGCTACTACAAACCATTTTGGATTTAGAGTTCCAAATTCATCTATCTATATGGAAGAGAACAGACTGAAACCTTCAAATAAAAACTGCTATTGTAAACGAACGCTTCAACCTAGAAGAACACAATTTGGTGAGCCAAGTGGTATTTGTGTACTGATCATTACCACCAAGTATCATCCAGATTGGGTGAAAAAATATTTGCTGGTATTTCGGAAACTCGTAATTCATTTGAAGCTTGGCAACCCCTTTCAATGAAAGTGCTTTTCCACAGACTCCGCTTAGGGGTACTTGAAGAGGAAACAAATCATAGAGACAAAACTGAGAACTCCTTTATTTTGTCAAGTTTCAAAGAGCTACTAGAAACCATGTTGGATTTAGAGTTCCAAATTCATCTATCTATATAGGAGAGAACAGAGGGAAACCTAAAAATATAAACTGCTACTGTAAACGAACGCTTCAACCTACAAGAACAAAATTTGGTGAGCCAAAGGGATTTGTGTACCAATCATTACCACCAAGTATCATCCAGATTGGGTGAAAAAATATTTGCTGGTATTACGGAAACTCGTAATTTCTGGGAAGCTTGGCAAACACTTTCAATGAAAGTGCATTTCCACAGTCTCTGCTTAAGGCTACTTGAAGAGGAAACAAACCATAGAGATAAAACTGAGAACTACTTTATTTTGTCAAGTTTCAAAGAGCTACTACAAACCATGTTGGATTTAGAGTTCCAAATTCATCTATCTATATATGAGAGAACAGAGGGAAACCTAAATATAAAAACGACTACTGTAGACGAACGCTTCAACCTAGAAGAACAAAATTTGGTGAGAAAGGGGGATTTGTGTACCGATCATAACCAACAAGTATCATCCAGATTATGTGAAAAAATATTTGCTGGTATTTCGGAAACTCGTTATTTCTTAGAAGCTTGACAACCCCTCTCAATGAAAGTGCTTTTCCACCCTCTGTGCCTAGGGCTACTTGAAGAGGAAACAAACCATAGAGACAAAACAGAGAACTACTTTATTTTGTCAAGTTTCAAAGAACTACTACAAACCATGTTGGATTTAGAGTTCCAAATTCATCCATCTATATAGGAGAGAACAGAGTGAAACCTAAATATGAAAACTGCTACTGTAGACGAACGCTTCAACCTAGAAGAACAAAATTTGGTGAGACCATTGGGATTTGTGTACTTGTCATTACCAGCAAGTATCATCAGGATTGGGTGAAAAAACATATGCTGGTATTCGGAAAGTCGTAATTTCATGGAAGCTTGGCATCCCCTTTCAATAAAAGTGCTTTTCCACAGTCTCTGCTTAGGTCTACTTGAAGAGGAAACAAATAATAGAAAAAACCTGAGAATTCCTTTATTTTGTCAAGTTTCAAAGAGCTACTACAATCCATGTTGGATTTAGAGTTCCAAATTCATCTATCTACATAGGAGAGAACAGAGTGAAACCTAAACATAAAAACTGCTACTGTAGACGAACGCTTCAAACTAGAAGAACAACATTTGGTGAGCCAAGTAGGATTTGTGTACCGATCATTACCACCACGTATCATCCAGATTGGGTGAAAAAATATTTGCTGGTATTTCGGAAACTCGTAATTTCTTGGATGCTTGGCAACCCCTATCAATGAAAGTGCTTTTCCACAGTCTCTGCTTATGGCTACTTGAAGAGGAATCAAACCATAGAGACAAAACTGATAACTCCTTTATGTCGTCAAGTTTCAAAGAGTGACTACAAACCATGTTGGATTTAGAGTTCCAAATTCATCTATCTATATAGGACAGAACAGAGGGAAAAATAAATATCAAAACTGCTACTGTAGACGAACGCTTCAACCTAAAAGAACAAAATGGTGAGCCAAATGGGATTTGTGTACTGATCATTACCACCAAGTATCATCAAGGTTGGGTGAAAACATAATTGTAGGTATTTCGGAAACTCGTTATTTCTTAGAAGCTTGCCAACCCCTCTCAATGAATGTGCTTTTCCACAGTCTGTGCCTAGGGCTACTTGAAGAGGAAACAAACCATAGAGACAAAACTGAGAACTACTTTATTTTTCAAGTTTCAAAGAGCTACTACAAACCATGTTGGATTTAGAGTTCCAAATTCATCTATCTATATAGGAGAGAACAGAGTGAAACCAAATTTAAAAACTGCTACTGTAGATGAACGCTTAAACCTCGAAGAACAGAATTTGGAGAGCCAAGTGGGAATTGTGTCCTGATCATTACCACTCATTATCATAAAGATTGGGTGAAAAAATATTTGCTGGTATTTCGGAAACTCGTTATTTCTTAGAAGCTTGGCAACCCCTCTCAATGAAAGTGCTTTTCACACTCTGTGCCTAGGGCTACTTGAAGAGGAAACAAACCATAGAGACAAAACTGAGATCTACTTGATTTTGTCAAGTTTCAAAGAGTTACCACAAACCATGTTGGATTTAGAGTTCCAAATTCATCTATCTATATAGGAGAGAACAGAGTGAAACCTAAATATAAAAACTGCTACTGTAGAGGAACGCTTAAACCTAGAAGAACAGAATTTGGTGAGCCAAGTGGGATTTGTCTCCTGATCATTACCACCAAGTATCATCAAGATTGGGTCAAATATATTTGCTGGTATTTCGGAAACTCTTTATTTCTAAGAAGCTTGGCATCCCCTCTCAATTAAAGTGATTTTCCTCAGTCTGTGCCTAGGGCTACTTGAACAGGAAACAAACCATAGAGACAAAACTGAGAACTACTTTATTTTGTCAAGTTTCAAAGAGCTACTACAAAAGACGTTGGATTTAGAGTTCCAAATTCATCTATCAATATAGGAGAGAACAGAGTGAAACCTAAATATAAAAACTGCTACTGTAGACGAACGCTTCTACCTAGAAGAACAGAATTTGGTGAGATAAGTGAAATTTGTGTCCTGATCATTACCACCAATATCATCAAGATTGGGTGAAAAAATATTTGCTGGTACTTCGGAAACTCTTTATTTCTTAGAAGCTTGGCAACCCCTGTCAATGAAAGTGGTTTTCCACAGTCTGTGCCTAGGGCTACTTAAAGAGGAAAAAAATCATAGAGCCAAAACTGAGAACTAATTTATTTTGTCAAGTTTCAAAGAGCTACTACAAAACATGTTGGATTTAGAGTTCCAAATTCATCTATCTATATTGGAGAGAACAAAGGGAAACCTGAATGTAAAAACTGCTACTGTAGACGAACGCTTAAACCTATAAGAACTAAATTTGGTGAGCCATGTGGGATTTGTGTACTGATCATTACCACCACGTATCATCAAGATTGCGTGAAAAAATATTTGCTGGTATTTCGGAAACTCGTTATTTCTTGGAAGCTTGGCAACCCCTTTCAATGAAAGTGCTTTTCCACAGACTGTACCAAGGGCTACTTGAAGAGGAAACAAACCATAGAGACAAAACTGAGAACTCCTTTATTTTGTCAAGTTTCAAACTTGACAAACCATGTTGGATTTAGAGTTCCAAATTCATCTATCTATATAGAAGAGAACAGAGTGAAACCTAAATATAAAAACTGCAACTGTAGAAGAACGCTTCAAACTAGAAGAACAAAATTTGGTGAGCCAAGTGGGATTTGTGTACTTGTCATTACCACCATGTATCATCAAGATTGGGTGAAAAAAATTTTGCTGGTATTTCGGAAAATCGTAATTTCTTGGAAGCTTGGCAACACCTTTCAATGAAAGTGCTTTCCACAGTCTCTGCTTATGGCTTCTTGACGAGGAAACAAACCATAGAGACAAAACTGAGAACTACTTTTTTTGCCAAGTTTCAAAGAGCTTCTACAAACCATGTGGGATTTAGAGTTCCAAATTCATTTATCTCTATAGGAGATAACAGAGGGAAACCTGAATGTAAAAACTGCTACTGTAGACGAACGCTTAAACCTATAAGAACTAAATTTGGTGAGCCAGGTGGGATTTGTGAACTGATCATTACCACCAAGTATCATCAAGATTTTGTGAAAAAATATTTTCTGGTATTTCGGAAACTACTTATTTCTTAGAAGCTTGGCAACCCCTCTTAATGAAGTGCTTTTCCACAGTCTGTGCCTAGGGCTACTTGAAGAGGAAACAAACCATAGAGACAAAACTGAGATCTCCTTTATTTTGTCACGTTTCAAAGAGCTACTACAAACCATGTTGGATTTAGTGTTTTAAATTCATCTATCTATATAATAGAGAACAGAGTGAAATCTAAAAATAAAAACTGCTGCTGTAACCGAACGCTTTAACCTAGAAGAGCAAAATTTGGTGAGCCAAGTGGGATTTGTGTACTTGTCATTACCACTACGTATCATCAAGATTGGGTGAAAAAATATTTGCTGGTATTTCGGAAACTCGTAATTTCTTGGAAGCTTGGCAACCCCTTTCAATGAAAGTGCTTTTCCACAGTGTCTGCTTAGGGCTACTTGAAAAGGAAACAAACCATAGAGACAAAACTAAGAACTCCTTTATTTTGTCACGTTTCAAAGAGTAACTACAAACCATGTTGGATTTAGAGTTCCAAATTCATCTATCTATATAGGAGAGAACAGTGTGAAACCTAAATATAAAAACTGCTACTGTAGAAGAACGCTTTAACTAGAAGAACAAAATTTGGTGAGCCAAGTGGGATTTGTGTACTGATCATTACCACCAAGTATCATCAAGTTTGGGTGAAAAAATATTTGCTGGTATTTCGGAAACTCGTTATATCTTAGAAGCTTGGCAACCACTCTCAATGAAAGTGCTTTTCCACAGTCTGTGCCTAGGGCTACTTGAAGAGAAAACAAATCATAGCAACAAAACCGAGAACTCCTTTATTTTGTCAAGTTTCAAAGAGCTACTCCAAAACATGTTGGATTTAGAGTTCCAAATTCCTCTATCTATATAGGAGAGAACAGAGTGAAACCTAAAAATAAAACTGCTACTGTAAACGAACGCTTCAACCTAGAACAAATTTTGGTGAGCCAAGTGGGATTTGTGTACTTGTCATTACCACCACGTATCATCAAGATTGGGTGAAAAAATATTTGCTGGTATTTCAGAAACTCTTAATTTCTAGGAAGCTTGGCCACCCCTTTCAATGAAAGTCCTATTCCAGAGTCTCTGCTTAGGGATACTTGAAGAGGAAACAAACCATAGAGACAAAATTGCGAACTACGTTCTTTTGTCAAGTTTCAAAGAGCTACTACAAACCATGTTGGATTTAGAGTTCCAAATTCATCTATCTATATAGGAGAGAACAGAGAAAAACCTAAATATAAAAACTGATATGTAGACGAACGCTTCAACCTAGAAGAAGAAAATTTGGTGAGCCTAGTGGGATTTCTCTACTGATCATTACCAGCAAGTATCATCAAGATTGGGTGAAAAAAATATTTGCTGGTATTTCGGAAAATCGTTATTTCTTAGAATCTTGGCAACCCCTCTCAATGAAATTGCTTTTCCACAATCTGTGCCTAGGGCTACTTGAAGAGGAAATAAATCATAGAGACAAAACTGATAACTACTTTTTTTTGTCAAGTTTCAAAGAGCGACTACAAACCATGATGGATTTAGAGTTCCAAATTTATCTATCTATATAGGAAAGAACAGAGAAAAACATAAATACAAAAACAGCTACTGTAGACGAACGCTTCAACCTAGAAGAACAAAATTTGGTGAGCCAAGTGGGATTTGTGTACTGATCCTTACCACCAAGTATCATCAAGATTGGGTGAAAAAATATTTGCTGGTATTTTGGAAACTCGTTATTTATTAGAAGGTTGGCAACCCCTCTCAATGAAAGTGCTTTTCCACAGTCTGTTTCTAGGGCTACTTGAAGAGGAAACAAACCATAGAGACAAAACTGAGAACTCCGTTATTTTGTCACGTTTCAAGGAGCTACTACAAACCATGTTGGATTTAGAGTTTCAAATTCATCTATCTATATAGGACAGAACAGAGGGAAAAATAAATATCAAAACTGCTACTGTAGACGAACGCTTCAACCTAAAAGAACAAAATGGTGAGCCAAATGGGATTTGTGTACTGATCATTACCACCAAGTATCATCAAGGTTGGGTGAAAACATAATTGTAGGTATTTCGGAAACTCGTTATTTCTTAGAAGCTTGCCAAGCCCTCTCAATGAATGTGCTTTTCCACAGTCTGTGCCTAGGGCTACTTGAAGAGGAAACAAACCATAGAGACAAAACTGAGAACTACTTTATTTTTCAAGTTTCAAAGAGCTACTACAAACCATGTTGGATTTAGAGTTCCAAATTCATCTATCTATATAGGAGAGAACAGAGTGAAACCTAAATATAAAAACTGCTACTGTAGAGGAACGCTTAAACCTAGAAGAACAGAATTTGGTGAGCCAAGTGGGATTTGTCTCCTGATCATTACCACCAAGTATCATCAAGATTGGGTGAAAATATATTTGCTGGTATGTCGGAAACTCATTATTTCTAAGAAGCTTGGCATCCCCTCTCAATTAAAGCGATTTTCCTCAGTCTGTGCCTAGGGCTACTTGAACAGGAAACAAACCATAGAGACAAAACTGAGAACTACTTTATTTTGTCAAGTTTCAAAGAGCTACTACAAAAGACGTTGGATTTAGAGTGCCAAATTCATCTATCAATATAGGAGAGAACAGAGTGAAACCTAAATATAAAAACTGCTACTGTAGACGAACGCTTCAACCTAGAAGAACAGAATTTGGTGAGATAAGTGAAATTTGTGTCCTGATCATTACCACCAATATCATCAAGATTGGGTGAAAAAATATTTGCTGGTACTTCGGAAACTCTTTATTTCTTAGAAGCTTTGCAACCCCTCTCAATGAAAGTGGTTTTCCACAGTCTGTGCCTAGGGCTACTTAAAGAGGAAAAAAATCATAGAGCCAAAACTGAGAACTAATTTATTTTGTCAAGTTTCAAAGAGCTACTACAAAACATGTTGGATTTAGAGTTCCAAATTCATCTATCTATATAGGAGAGAACAGAGGGAAACCTGAATGTAAAAACTGCTACTGTAGACGAATGCTTAAACCTATAAGAACTAAATTTGGTGAGCCATGTGGGATTTGTGTACTGATCATTACCACCACGTTTCATCAAGATTGCGTGAAAAAATATTTGCTGGTATTTCGGAAACTCGTTATTTCTTGGAAGCTTGGCAACCCCTTTCAATGAAAGTGCTTTTCCACAGACTGTACCAAGGGCTACTTGAAGAGGAAACAAACCATAGAGACAAAACTGAGAACTCCTTTATTTTGTCAAGTTTCAAACTTGACAAACCATGTTGGATTTAGAGTTCCAAATTCATCTATCTATATAGAAGAGAACAGAGTGAAACCTAAACATAAAAACTGCAACTGTAGAAGAACGCTTCAAACTAGAAGAACAAAATTTGGTGAGCCAAGTGGGATTTGTGTACTTGTCATTACCACCATGTATCATCAAGATTGGGTGAAAAAAATTTTGCTGGTATTTCGGAAAATCGTAATTTCTTGGAAGCTTGGCAACACCTTTCAATGAAAGTGCTTTCCACAGTCTCTGCTTATGGCTTCTTGACGAGGAAACAAACCATAGAGACAAAACTGAGAACTACTTTTTTTGCCAAGTTTCAAAGAGCTTCTACAAAGCATGTGGGATTTAGAGTTCCAAATTCATTTATCTCTATAGGAGATAACAGAGGGAAACCTGAATGTAAAAACTGCTACTGTAGACGAACGCTTAAACCTATAAGAACTAAATTTGGTGAGCCAGGTGGGATTTGTGAACTGATCATTACCACCAAGTATCATCAAGATTTTGTGAAAAAATATTTTCTGGTATTTCGGAAACTACTTATTTCTTAGAAGCTTGGCAACCCCTCTTAATGAAGTGCTTTTCCACAGTCTGTGCCTAGGGCTACTTGAAGAGGAAACAAACCATAGAGACAAAACTGAGATCTCCTTTATTTTGTCACGTTTCAAAGAGCTACTACAAACCATGTTGGATTTAGTGTTTTAAATTCATCTATCTATATAATAGAGAACAGAGTGAAATCTAAAAATAAAAACTGCTGCTGTAACCGAACGCTTTAACCTAGAAGAGCAAAATTTGGTGAGCCAAGTGGGATTTGTGTACTTGTCATTACCACTACGTATCATCAAGATTGGGTGAAAAAATATTTGCTGGTATTTCGGAAACTCGTAATTTCTTGGAAGCTTGGCAACCCCTTTCAATGAAAGTGCTTTTCCACAGTGTCTGCTTAGGGCTACTTGAAAAGGAAACAAACCATAGAGACAAAACTAAGAACTCCTTTATTTTGTAAAGTTTCAAACTTGACAAACCATGATGGATTTAGAGTTCCAAATTCATCTATCTATATAGAAGAGAACAGAGTGAAACCTAAATATAAAAACTGCAACTGTAGAAGAACGCTTCAAACTAGAAGAACAAAATTTGGTGAGCCAAGTGGGATTTGTGTACTTGTCATTACCACCATGTATCATCAAGATTGGGTGAAAAAATTTTTGCTGGTATTTCGGAAAATCGTAATTTCTTGGAAGCTTGGCAACACCTTTCAATGAAAGTGCTTTCCACAGTCTCTGCTTATGGCTTCTTGACGAGGAAACAAACCATAGAGACAAAACTGAGAACTACTTTTTTTGCCAAGTTTCAAAGAGCTTCTACAAACCATGTTGGATTTAGAGTTCCAAATTCATTTATCTCTATAGGAGATAACAGAGGGAAACCTGAATGTAAAAACTGCTACTGTAGACGAACGCTTAAACCTATAAGAACGAATATTGGTGAGCCATGTTTGATGTGTGTACTGATCATTACCACCATGTATCATCAAGATTGCGTGAAAAAATATTTGCTGGTATTTCGGAAACTCGTTATTTCTTGGAAGCTTGGCAACCCCTTTCAATGAAAGTGCTTTTCCACAGACTGTACCAAGGGCTCTTTGAAGAGGAAACAAACCATAGAGACAAAACTGAGAACTCCTTTATTTTGTAAAGTTTCAAACTTGACAAACCATGTTGGATTTAGAGTTCCAAATTCATCTATCTATATAGAAGAGAACAGAGTGAAACCTAAATATAAAAACTGCAACTGTAGAAGAACGCTTTAAACTAGAAGAACAAAATTTGGTGAGCCAAGTGGGATTTGTGTACTTGTCATTACCACCATGTATCATCAAGATTGGGTGAAAAAAATTTTTGCTGGTATTTCGGAAAATCGTAATTTCTTGGAAGCTTGGCAACACCTTTCAATGAAAGTGCTTTCCACAGTCTCTGCTTATGGCTTCTTGACGAGGAAACAAACCATAGAGACAAAACTGAGAACTACTTTTTTTGCCAAGTTTCAAAGAGCTTCTACAAACCATGTTGGATTTAGAGTTCCAAATTCATTTATCTCTATAGGAGATAACAGAGGGAAACCTAAATATAAAAACTGCTACTGTAGAAGAACGCTTCAACCTAGAAGAACAAAAATTGGTGAGCCAGGTGGGATTTGTGAACTGATCATTACCACCAAGTATCATCAAGATTTTGTGAAAAAATATTTTCTGGTATTTCGGAAACTACTTATTTCTTAGAAGCTTGGCAACCCCTCTTAATGAAGTGCTTTTCCACAGTCTGTGCCTAGGGCTACTTGAAGAAGAAACAACCATAGAGACAAAACTGAGATCTCCTTTATTTTGTCACGTTTCAAAGAGCTACTACAAACCATGTTGGATTTAGTGTTTTAAATTCATCTATCTATATAATAGAGAACAGAGTGAAACCTAAAAATAAAAACTGCTACTGTAACCGAATGCTTTAACCTAGAAGAGCAAAATTTGGTGAGCCAAGTGGGATTTGTGTACTTGTCATTACCACTACGTATCATCAAGATTGGGTGAAAAAATATTTGCTGGTATTTCGGAAACTCGTAATTTCTTGGAAGCTTGGCAACCCCTTTCAATGAAAGTGCTTTTCCACAGTGTCTGCTTAGGGCTACTTGAAAAGGAAACAAACCATAGAGACAAAACTGAGAACTCCTTTATTTTGCCAAGTTTCAAAGAGCTACTACAAACCATGTTGGATTTAGATTTCCAAATTCAACTATCTATATAGGAGAGAACAGAGTGAAACCTACATATGAAAACTGCTGCTGTAGACGAATGCTTCAACCTAGAAGAACACAATTTGGTGAGCCAAGTGGGATCTTTGTACTGATCCTTACCACCAAGTATCATCAGGATTGGGTAAAAACTATTTGCTGATATTTCGGAAACTCGTTATTTCTTAGAAGCTTGGCAACCCCTCTCAATGAAAGTGCTTTTCCACAGTCTGTGCCTAGGGCTATTTGAAGAGGAACAAAACATAGAGACAAAACTGAGAACTCCTTATTTTGTCAAGTTTCAAAGAGCTACTACAAACCATGTTGGATTTAGAGTTCCAAATTCATCTATCTATATAGGAGAGAACAAAGTGAAACCTAAAAATAAAAAATGGCTACTGTAAACGAACGCTTCAACCTGAAAGAACAAAATTTGATGAGCCAAGTGGGATTTGTGTACATATCATACCACAAAGTGTTATCAAGATTTGGTGAAAAAATATTTTCTGGTATTTCGGAAACTCATTATTCCTTGGAAGCTTGGCAACACGTTTCAATGCAAGTGCTTTTCCACAGTTTGTGCCTAGGGCTACCTGAAGGGAAAACAAACCATAGAGACAAAACAGAGAACTAATTTATTTTGTCAAGTTTCAAAGAGGTACTACAAACCGTGGTGGATTTAGAGTTCCAAATTCATCTATCTATATAGGAGAGAACAGAGGGAAACCTAAATATATAAACTGCTACTGTAGACGAACGCTTCAACCTAGAAGAACAAAATTTGGTGAGCCAAGTGGGATTTGTGTACTGATCATTACCACCAAGTATCATCAAGATTGGGTGAAAAAATATTTGCTGGTATTTCGGAAACTCGTTATTTCTTAGAAGCTTTGCAACTCCTTTCAATGAAAGTGCTTTTCCACAGTCTGTGCCTAGGGCTACTTGAAGAGGAATAAAACCATAGAGACCAAATTGAGAACTACTTTATTTTGTCAAGTTTCAAAGAGCTACTACAAACCATGTTCGATTTAGAATTCCAAATTCATCTATCTATATAGAAGAGAACAGAGTGAAACCTAAATATAAAAATTGGTACTGTAGACGAACGCTTCAACCTAGAACAACAAAATTTAGTGAGCCAAGTGGGATTGGAGTACTGATTATTACCACCAAGTATATTCAAGATTGGGTGAAAAAATATTTGCTGGTATTTCGGAAACTCTTTATTTCTTAGAAGGTTGGCAACCCCTCTCAATAAAAGTGCTTTTCCACAGTCTGTGCCTAGGGCTACTTGAAGAGGAAACAAACCATAGAGACAAAACTGAGAACGCCTTTATTTTCTCAAGTTTCAAAGAGCTACTACAAACCATGTTGGATTTAGAGTTCCAAATTCATCTATCTATATAGGAGAGAACAAAGTGAAACCTAAAAATGAAAACTGCTACTGAAAACGAACGCTTCAACCTAGAAGAACAAAATTTTTTGAGCTAAGTGGGATTGGTGTACTGATTATTAAAACCAAGTATCACAAAGATTGGGTGGAAAAATATTTGCTGGTATTTCGGAATCTCGTTATTTCTAAGAAGCTTGGCATCCCCTCTCAATTAAAGCGATTTTCCTCAGTCTGTGCCTAGGGCTACTTGAACAGGAAACAAACCATAGAGACAAAATGAGAACTACTTTATTTTGTCAAGTTTCAAAGAGCTACTACAAAAGACGTTGGATTTAGAGTTCCAAATTCATCTATCAATATAGGAGAGAACAGAGTGAAACCTAAATATAAAAACTGCTACTGTAGACGAACGCTTCAACCTAGAAGAACAGAATTTGGTGAGATAAGTGAAATTTGTGTCCCTGATCATTACCACCAATATCATCAAGATTGGGTGAAAAAATATTTGCTGGTACTTCGGAAACTCTTTATTTCTTAGAAGCTTTGCAACCCCTCTCAATGAAAGTGGTTTTCCACAGTCTGTGCCTAGGGCTACTTAAAGAGGAAAAAATCATAGAGCCAAAACTGAGAACTAATTTATTTTGTCAAGTTTTCAAAGAGCTACTACAAAACATGTTGGATTTAGAGTTCCAAATTCATCTATCTATATAGGAGAGAACAGAGGGAAACCTGAATGTAAAAACTGCTACTGTAGACGAACGCTTAAACCTATAAGAACTAAATTTGGTGAGCCATGTGGGATTTGTGTACTGATCATTACCACCACGTTTCATCAAGATTGCGTGAAAAAATATTTGCTGGTATTTCGGAAACTCGTTATTTCTTGGAAGCTTGGCAACCCCTTTCAATGAAAGTGCTTTTCCACAGACTGTACCAAGGGCTACTTGAAGAGGAAACAAACCATAGAGACAAAACTGAGAACTCCTTTATTTTGTCAAGTTTCAAACTTGACAAACCATGTTGGATTTAGAGTTCCAAATTCATCTATCTATATAGAAGAGAACAGAGTGAAACCTAAACATAAAAACTGCAACTGTAGAAGAACGCTTCAAACTAGAAGAACAAAATTTGGTGAGCCAAGTGGGATTTGTGTACTTGTCATTACCACCATGTATCATCAAGATTGGGTGAAAAAATTTTTGCTGGTATTTCGGAAAATCGTAATTTCTTGGAAGCTTGGCAACACCTTTCAATGAAAGTGCTTTCCACAGTCTCTGCTTATGGCTTCTTGACGAGGAAACAAACCATAGAGACAAAACTGAGAACTACTTTTTTTGCCAAGTTTCAAAGAGCTTCTACAAACCATGTTGGATTTAGAGTTCCAAATTCATTTATCTCTATAGGAGATAACAGAGGGAAACCTGAATGTAAAAACTGCTACTGTAGACGAACGCTTAAACTATAAGAACTAAATTTGGTGAGCCATGTGGGATTTGTGTACTGATCATTACCACCATGTATCATCAAGATTGCGTGAAAAAATATTTGCTGGTATTTCGGAAACTCGTTATTTCTTGGAAGCTTGGCAACCCCTTTCAATGAAAGTGCTTTTCCACAGACTGTACCAAGGGCTACTTGAAGAGGAAACAAACCATAGAGACAAAACTGAGAACTCCTTTATTTTGTCAAGTTTCAAACTTGACAAACCATGTTGGATTTAGAGTTCCAAATTCATCTATCTATATAGAAGAGAACAGAGTGAAACCTAAATATAAAAACTGCAACTGTAGAAGAACGCTTCAAACTAGAAGAACAAAATTTGGTGAGCCAAGTGGGATTTGTGTACTTGTCATTACCACCATGTATCATCAAGATTGGGTGAAAAAATTTTTGCTGGTATTTCGGAAAATCGTAATTTCTTGGAAGCTTGGCAACACCTTTCAATGAAAGTGCTTTCCACAGTCTCTGCTTATGGCTTCTTGACGAGGAAACAAACCATAGAGACAAAACTGAGAACTACTTTTTTGCCAAGTTTCAAAGAGCTTCTACAACCATGTTGGATTTAGAGTTCCAAATTCATTTATCTCTATAGGAGATAACAGAGGGAAACCTAAATATAAAAACTGCTACTGTAGAAGAACCCTTCAACCTAGAAGAACAAAAATTGGTGAGCCAGGTGGGATTTGTGAACTGATCATTACCACCAAGTATCATCAAGATTTTGTGAAAAAATATTTTCTGGTATTTCGGAAACTACTTATTTCTTAAAAGCTTGGCAACCCCTCTTAATGAAGTGCTTTTCCACAGTCTGTGCCTAGGGCTACTTGAAGAAGAAACAAACCATAGAGACAAAACTGAGATCTCCTTTATTTTGTCACGTTTCAAAGAGCTACTACAAACCATGTTGGATTTAGTGTTTTAAATTCATCTATCTATATAATAGAGAACAGAGTGAAACCTAAAAATAAAAACTGCTACTGTAACCGAATGCTTTAACCTAGAAGAGCAAAATTTGGTGAGCCAAGTGGGATTTGTGTACTTGTCATTACCACTACGTATCATCAAGATTGGGTGAAAAAATATTTGCTGGTATTTTGGAAACTCGTAATTTCTTGGAAGCTTGGCAACCCCTTTCAATGAAAGTGCTTTTCCACAGTGTCTGCTTAGGGCTACTTGAAAAGGAAACAAACCATAGAGACAAAACTGAGAACTCCTTTATTTTGCCAAGTTTCAAAAGAGCTACTACAAACCATGTTGGATTTAGATTTCCAAATTCAACTATCTATATAGGAGAGAACAGAGTGAAACCTACATATGAAAACTGCTGCTGTAGACGAATGCTTCAACCTAGAAGAACACAATTTGGTGAGCCAAGTGGGATCTTTGTACTGATCCTTACCACCAAGTATCATCAGGATTGGGTAAAAAACTAATTTGCTGATATTTCGGAAACTCGTTATTTCTTAGAAGCTTGGCAACCCCTCTCAATGAAAGTGCTTTTCCACAGTCTGTGCCTAGGGCTATTTGAAGAGGAAACAAACCATAGAGACAAAACTGAGAACTCCTTATTTTGTCAAGTTTCAAAGAGCTACTACAAACCATGTTGGATTTAGAGTTCCAAATTCATCTATCTATATAGGAGAAAACAAAGTGAAACCTAAAAATAAAAATGGCTACTGTAAACGAACGCTTCAACCTGATAGAACAAAATTTGATGAGCCAAGTGGAATTTGTGTACATATCATACCACAAAGTGTTATCAAGATTTGGTGAAAAAATATTTTCTGGTATTTCGGAAACTCATTATTCCTTGGAAGCTTGGCAACACGTTTCAATGCAAGTGCTTTTCCACAGTTTGTGCCTAGGGCTACCTGAAGGGAAAACAAACCATAGAGACAAAACAGAGAACTAATTTATTTTGTCAAGTTTCAAAGAGGTACTACAAACCGTGGTGGATTTAGAGTTCCAAATTCATCTATCTATATAGGAGAGAACAGAGAAAATCCTAAATATATAAACTGCTACTGTAGACGAACGCTTCAACCTAGAAGAACAAAATTTGGTGAGCCAAGTGGGATTTGTGTACTGATCATTACCACCAAGTATCATCAAGATTGGGTGAAAAAATATTTGCTGGTATTTCGGAAACTCGTTATTTCTTAGAAGCTTTGCAACTCCTTTCAATGAAAGTGCTTTTCCACAGTCTGTGCCTAGGGCTACTTGAAGAGGAATAAAACCATAGAGACCAAATTGAGAACTACTTTATTTTGTCAAGTTTCAAAGAGCTACTACAAACCATGTTCGATTTAGAATTCCAAATTCATCTATCTATATAGAAGAGAACAGAGTGAAACCTAAATATAAAAATTGCTACTGTAGACGAACGCTTCAACCTAGAACAACAAAATTTAGTGAGCCAAGTGGGATTGGAGTACTGATTATTACCACCAAGTATATTCAAGATTGGGTGAAAAAATATTTGCTGGTATTTCGGAAACTCTTTATTTCTTAGAAGGTTGGCAACCATTCTCAATAAAAGTGCTTTTCCACAGTCTGTGCCTAGGGCTACTTGAAGAGGAAACAAACCATAGAGACAAAATTGAGAACGCCTTTATTTTCTCAAGTTTCAAAGAGCTACTACAAACCATGTTGGATTTAGAGTTCCAAATTCATCTATCTATATAGGAGAGAACAAAGTGAAACCTAAAAATGAAAACTGCTACTGAAAACAAACGCTTCAACCTAGAAGAACAAAATTTTTTGAGCTAAGTGGGATTGGTGTACTGATTATTAAAACCAAGTATCACAAAGATTGGGTGGAAAAATATTTGCTGGTATTTCGGAATCTCGTTATTTCTAAGAAGCTTGGCATCCCCTCTCAATTAAAGCGATTTTCCTCAGTCTGTGCCTAGGGCTACTTGAACAGGAAACAAACCATAGAGACAAAACTGAGAACTACTTTATTTTGTCAAGTTTCAAAGAGCTACTACAAAAGACGTTGGATTTAGAGTTCCAAATTCATCTATCAATATAGGAGAGAACAGAGTGAAACCTAAATATAAAAACTGCTACTGTAGACGAACGCTTCAACCTAGAAGAACAGAATTTGGTGAGATAAGTGAAATTTGTGTCCTGATCATTACCACCAATATCATCAAGATTGGGTGAAAAAATATTTGCTGGTACTTCGGAAACTCTTTATTTCTTAGAAGCTTTGCAACCCCTCTCAATGAAAGTGGTTTTCCACAGTCTGTGCCTAGGGCTACTTAAAGAGGAAAAAAATCATAGAGCCAAAACTGAGAACTAATTTATTTTGTCAAGTTTCAAAGAGCTACTACAAAACATGTTGGATTTAGAG
The DNA here is from genome assembly GCF_048772815.1 of Callospermophilus lateralis. Lineage (NCBI taxonomy): Eukaryota > Metazoa > Chordata > Mammalia > Rodentia > Sciuridae > Callospermophilus > Callospermophilus lateralis. Next base: position 59,207 of record NW_027515425.1, read on the forward strand.
TTCCAAATTCATCTATCTATATAGGAGAGAACAGAGGGAAACCTGAATGTAAAAACTGCTACTGTAGACGAACGCTTAAACCTATAAGAACTAAATTTGGTGAGCCATGTGGGATTTGTGTACTGATCATTACCACCACGTTTCATCAAGATTGCGTGAAAAAATATTTGCTGGTATTTCGGAAACTCGTTATTTCTTGGAAGCTTGGCAACCCCTTTCAATGAAAGTGCTTTTCCACAGACTGTACCAAGGGCTACTTGAAGAGGAAACAAACCATAGAGACAAAACTGAGAACTCCTTTATTTTGTCAAGTTTCAAACTTGACAAACCATGTTGGATTTAGAGTTCCAAATTCATCTATCTATATAGAAGAGAACAGAGTGAAACCTAAACATAAAAACTGCAACTGTAGAAGAACGCTTCAAACTAGAAGAACAAAATTTGGTGAGCCAAGTGGGATTTGTGTACTTGTCATTACCACCATGTATCATCAAGATTGGGTGAAAAAATTTTTGCTGGTATTTCGGAAAATCGTAATTTCTTGGAAGCTTGGCAACACCTTTCAATGAAAGTGCTTTCCACAGTCTCTGCTTATGGCTTCTTGACGAGGAAACAAACCATAGAGACAAAACTGAGAACTACTTTTTTTGCCAAGTTTCAAAGAGCTTCTACAAACCATGTTGGATTTAGAGTTCCAAATTCATTTATCTCTATAGGAGATAACAGAGGGAAACCTGAATGTAAAAACTGCTACTGTAGACGAACGCTTAAACCTATAAGAACTAAATTTGGTGAGCCATGTGGGATTTGTGTACTGATCATTACCACCATGTATCATCAAGATTGCGTGAAAAAATATTTGCTGGTATTTCGGAAACTCGTTATTTCTTGGAAGCTTGGCAACCCCTTTCAATGAAAGTGCTTTTCCACAGACTGTACCAAGGGCTACTTGAAGAGGAAACAAACCATAGAGACAAAACTGAGAACTCCTTTATTTTGTCAAGTTTCAAACTTGACAAACCATGTTGGATTTAGAGTTCCAAATTCATCTATCTATATAGAAGAGAACAGAGTGAAACCTAAATATAAAAACTGCAACTGTAGAAGAACGCTTCAAACTAGAAGAACAAAATTTGGTGAGCCAAGTGGGATTTGTGTACTTGTCATTACCACCATGTATCATCAAGATTGGGTGAAAAAATTTTTGCTGGTATTTCGGAAAATCGTAATTTCTTGGAAGCTTGGCAACACCTTTCAATGAAAGTGCTTTCCACAGTCTCTGCTTATGGCTTCTTGACGAGGAAACAAACCATAGAGACAAAACTGAGAACTACTTTTTTTGCCAAGTTTCAAAGAGCTTCTACAAACCATGTTGGATTTAGAGTTCCAAATTCATTTATCTCTATAGGAGATAACAGAGGGAAACCTAAATATAAAAACTGCTACTGTAGAAGAACGCTTCAACCTAGAAGAACAAAAATTGGTGAGCCAGGTGGGATTTGTGAACTGATCATTACCACCAAGTATCATCAAGATTTTGTGAAAAAATATTTTCTGGTATTTTGGAAACTACTTATTTCTTAGAAGCTTGGCAACCCCTCTTAATGAAGTGCTTTTCCACAGTCTGTGCCTAGGGCTACTTGAAGAAGAAACAAACCATAGAGACAAAACTGAGATCTCCTTTATTTTGTCACGTTTCAAAGAGCTACTACAAACCATGTTGGATTTAGTGTTTTAAATTCATCTATCTATATAATAGAGAACAGAGTGAAACCTAAAAATAAAAACTGCTACTGTAACCGAACGCTTTAACCTAGAAGAGCAAAATTTGGTGAGCCAAGTGGGATTTGTGTACTTGTCATTACCACTACGTATCATCAAGATTGGGTGAAAAAATATTTGCTGGTATTTCGGAAACTCGTAATTTTTTGGAAGCTTGGCAACCCCTTTCAATGAAAGTGCTTTTCCACAGTGTCTGCTTAGGGCTACTTGAAAACGAAACAAACCATAGAGACAAAACTGAGAACTCCTTTATTTTGCCAAGTTTCAAAGAGCTACTACAAACCATGTTGGATTTAGATTTGCAAATTCAACTATCTATATAGGAGAGAACAGAGTGAAACCTACATATGAAAACTGCTGCTGTAGACGAATGCTTCAACCTAGAAGAACACAATTTGGTGAGCCAAGTGGGATCTGTGTACTGATCCTTACCACCAAGTATCATCAGGATTGGGTAAAAAACTATTTGCTGATATTTCGGAAACTCGTTATTTCTTAGAAGCTTGGCAACCCCTCTCAATGAAAGTGCTTTTCCACAGTCTGTGCCTAGGGCTATTTGAAGAGGAAACAAACCATAGAGACAAAACAGAGAACTCCTTATTTTGTCAAGTTTCAAAGAGCTACTACAAACCATGTTGGATTTAGAGTTCCAAATTCATGTATCTATATAGAAGAGATCAGAGGGAAACCTAAATATAAAAACTGCTACTGTAGACGAACGCTTCAACCTAGAAGAACAAAATTTGGTGAGCAAAGTGGGATTGTTGTACGGATCATTACCACCAAGTATAATCAAGATTGGGTGAAAAATATTTGCTGGTATTTCGGAAATTCGTTTTTTCTTAGAAGCTTGGCAACCCCTCTAAATGAAAGTGCTTTTCAACAGTCTGTGCCTAGGGCTACTTGAAGAGGAAACAAACCACAGAGACAAAACTGAGAACGCCTTTATTTTATCAAGTTTCAAAGAGCTACTACAAACCACGTTGGATTTAGAGTACCAAATTCATCTATCTATATAGGAGAGAACAAAGTGAAACCTAAAAATTAAAACTGCTACTGAAAACGAACGCTTCAACCTAGAAGAACAAAATTTCGTGAGCCAAGTGGGATTTGTGTACTTGTCATTACCACCAAGTATCATCAAGATTGTGTGAAAAAATATTTGCTGGTATTTCCGAAACTCGTTATTTCTTCGAAGCTTGGCAAACCCTTTCAATGAAAGTGCTTTTCCACTGTCTCTGTTTAGGGCTACTTGAAGAGGAAACAAATCATAGAGACAAAACTGACACCTACTTTTTTTGTGAAGTTTCAAAGAGCTACTACAAACCATGTTGGATTTAGAGTTCCAAATTCAGCTATCTATATAGGAGAGGACAGAGTGAAACCTAAATATAAAAATTGCTACTGTAGATGAACGCTTAACCTAGAAGAACAAAATTTGGTGAGCCTAGTCGGATTTGTGTACTGATCTTTACCACCTAGTATCATCAAGATTGGGTGAAAAAATATTTGCTGGTATTTCGGAATCTTGTTATTTCTTAGAAACTTGGCAACCCCTCTCAATGAAAGTGCTTTTCCACAGTCTGTGCCTAGGTCTACTTGAAGAGGAAACAAACCATAGAGACAAAACTGAGAACTCCTTTATTTTGTCAAGTTTCAAAGAGCTACTACAAACCATGTTGGATTTAGAGTTCCAAATTCATCAACCTATATAGGAGAGAACAAAGAAAAAAAAAAAAACTGCTACTGTAAACGAATGCTTCAAGCTAGAAGAACCAAATTTGGTGAGCCAAGTGGGATTGGTATACTGATCATTACACCAAGTATCATCAAGATTGGGTGAATAAATGTTTGCTGGTATTTCGAAACCTCCTTTTATCCTAGAAGCTTTACAACCCCTCTCAATGAAAGTGCTTTTCCACAGTCTGTGCCTAGGGCTACTTGAAGAGGAAACAAACCATAGAGACAAAACTGAGAACGCCTTTTTATTCTCAAGTTTCAAAGAGCTACTAAAAACCATGTTGGATTTAGTGTTCCAAATTCATCTATCTATATAGGAGAGAACAGAGGGAAACCTAAAAATATAAACTGCTACTGTAAACGAATGCATCAACCTAGAAGAACAACATTTGGTGAGTCAACTGGGATTTGTGTACAGATCATTACCACCAAGCATCATCCAGTTTGGGTGAAAAAATATTTGCTGGTATTTCGGAAACTCGTTATTTCTTAGAAGCTTGGCAACTCCTTTCAATGAAAGTGCTTTTCCACAGTCTGTGCCAAGGGCTACTTGAAGAGGAATAAAACCATAGAGACCAAATTGAGAACTACTTTATTTTGTCAAGTTTCAAAGAGCTACTACAATCCATGTTCGATTTAGAATTCCAAATTCATCTATCTATATAGAAGAGAACAGAGTGAAACCTAAATATAAAAATTGCTACTGTAGACGAACGCTTCAACCTAGAACAACAAAATTTAGTGAGCCAAGTGGGATTGGAGTACTGATTATTACCACCAAGTATATTCAAGATTGGGTGAAAAAATATTTGCTGGTATTTCGGAAACTCTTTATTTCTTAGAAGGTTGGCAACCCCTCTCAATAAAAGTGCTTTTCCACAGTCTGTGCCTAGGCTACTTGAAGAGGAAACAAACCATAGAGACAAAACTGAGAACGACTTTATTTTCTCAAGTTTCAAAGAGCTACTACAAACCATGTTGGATTTAGAGTTCCAAATTCATCTATCTATATAGGAGAGAACAAAGTGAAATCTAAAAATGAAAACTGCTACTAAAAACGAACGCTTCAACCTAGAAGAACAAAATTTTTTGAGATAAGTGGGATTGGTGTACTGATTATTAAACCAAGTATCACAAAGATTGGGTGGAATAATATTTGCTGGTATTTCGGAATCTCGTTATTTCTTAGAAGCTTGGCAATCCCTCTCAATGAAAGTGCTTTTCCACAGTCTGTGCCTAGGGCTAATTGAAGAGGTAACAAACCATTGAGACAAAACTGAGAACTCCTTAATTTTGTCAAGTTTCAAGGAGCTAGTACAAACCATGTTGGATTTAGAGTTCCAAATTCAGCTATCTATATAGGGGAGAACAGAGGGAAACCTAAAAATATAAATTGCTACTTTAAACGAACGCTTCAAATTAGAAGAACAATATTTGGTGAGTCAAGTGGGATTTGTGTACCAGATCATTACCACCAAGTATCATCAAGATTGGGTGAAAAGGTGAAAACTGTTTGCTGGTATTTTGGAAACTCGTTATTTCTTAGAAGCTTGGCTACCCCTCTCAATGAAAGTGCTTTTCCACAATCTGTGCCTAGGGCTACTTGAAGAGGAAACAAACCATAGAGACAAAACTAAGAACTCCTTTATTTTGCCAAGTTCAAAGAGCTACTACAAACCATGTTGGATTTAGATTTCCAAATTCATCTATCTATATAGAAGAGAGCAAAAAGAAAGCTAAAAATAAAAACTGCTACAGTAAACGAACGCTTCAACCGAGAAGAAAAAAAATTTGGTGAGCCAAGTGGGATTTGTGTACTTGTCATTACTACCACTTATCATCAAGATTGGGTGAAAAAGTATTTGCTGGTATTTCAGAAACTCGTAATTTCTTGGAAGCTTGGCAACCCCTTTCAATGAAAGTGCTATTCCACAGTCTCTACTTAGCGCTACTTGAAAAGGAAAGAAAAGATAGACACAAAACTGAGAACTCCTTTATTTTGTCAAGTTTCAAAGATCTACTACAAACCATGTTGGATTTAGCGTTCCAAATTCATCTATCCATATAGGAGAGAACAGAGGGAAACCTAAAAAAATAAACTGCTACTTTAAACGAACGCTTCAAACTAGAATAATAAAATTTGGTGAGTCAAGTGGCATTTGTGTTCTGATCATACCACTAAGTATCATGCAGAATAGGTGAAAAAATATTTGCTGGTATTTCGGAAACTCGTTATTTCTCGGAAGCTTGGCAACCCATTTCAATGAAAGTGCCTTTCCACAGTCTGTGCCTAGGGCTACATGAAGTGGAAACAAACCATAGAGACAATACTGAGAACTCCTTTATTTTGTCAAGTTTCAAAGAGCTACTACAAACCATGTTGGATTTATAGTTCCAAATTCATGTATCTATATAGAAGAGAACAGAGTGAAACCTAATATAAAAACTGCTACTGTAGACGAACGCTTCAACCTAGAAGAACAAAATTTGGTGAGCCAAGTGAGATTGGTGTACTGATTATTACAACCAAGTATCATCAAGTTTGGGTAAAAAAATATTTGCTGGTATTTCTGAAATCGTTATTACTTAGAAGCTTGGCAACCCCTCTCAATGAAAGTGCTTTTCCACAGTCTGTGCCTAGGGCTACTTGAAGAGGAAACAAACCATAGAGACAAAACTGACAACACCTTTATTTTCTCAAGTTTCAAAGAGCTACTACAAACCATCTTGGATTTAGAGTTCCAAATTCATCTATCTATATAGGAGAGAACAAAGTGAAACCTAAAAATAAAAACTGCTACTCTAAACGAATGCTTCAACCGAGAAGAACAAAATTTGGTGAGCCAAGTGGGATTTGTGTACTTGTCATTACCACCACTTATCATCAAGATTGGGTGAAAAAGTAATTGCTTGTATTTCGGAAACTCGTAATTTCTTGGAAGATTGGCAACCACTTTCAATGAAAGTGCTATTCCACAGTATCTGCTTAGGGCTACTTGAAGAGGAAAGAAATCATAGGCACAACACTGAGAACTACTTTTTTTGTCATGTTTCAAAGAGCTAGTACAAACCATGTTGGATTTATAGTTCCAAATTCAGCTATCTATATAGGAGAGAACAGAGGGAAACCTAAAAATATAAACTGCTACTGTAAACGAACGCTTCAAACTAGAAGAACAAAATTTGTTGAGTCAAGTGGGAGTTCTTTACCGATCATTACCAAAAAGTATCCTCAAGATTGGGTGAAAAAATATTTGCTGGTGTTTCGGAAACTCGTTATTTCTTCGAAGCTTGGCAACCCGTTTCAATGAAAGTGCTTTTCCATAGTCTCTGCTTAGGGCAACTTGAAGAGGAAACAAACCATAGAAACAAAACTGAGAACTCCTTTATTTTGTCAAGTTTCAAAGAGCTACTTCAAACCATGTTGGATTTAGAGTTCCAAATTCATCTATCTATATAGGAAAGAACAGAGGGAAACCTAAAAATATAAACTGCTACTGTAAACGAACGCTTCAACCTAGAAGAACAAAATTTGGTGAGCCAAGTGGGATTTGTGTACTTGTCATTACCACCAAGTATCATCAAGATTGGGTGAAAAAAATATTTGCTGGTATTTCAGTAACTCGTAATTTCTTGAAAGCTTGGCAACCCATTTCAATGAAAGTGCTTTTCCACTGTCTCTGCTTAGGGCTACTTGAAGAGGAAACAAGTCATAGAGACAAAACTGAGAACTCCTTTATTTTCTCACGTTTCAAACAGGCACTACCAACCATGTTGGATTTAGTGTTCCAAATTCATCTATCTATATAGGAGAGAACAGAGTGAAAACCTAAATATAAAAACTGCAACTGTAGAAGAACTCTTAAACCTAGAAAAACAAAATTTGATGGCCAAGTGGGATTTGTGTACTGATCATTACCACCAAGTATCTTCAAGATTGGGTGAAAAAATATTTGTTGGTATTTCGGAAACTCGTTATTTCTTTGAAGCTTGGCAACTGCTTTCATTGAAAGTGCTTTTCCACATCTGTGCCTAGGGCTCCTTGAAGAGGAAACAAACCCTAGAGACAATACTGAGAACTCCTTTATTTTGTAAAGTTTCAACGAGCTACTACAAACCATGTTGGATTTAGAGTTCCAAATTCATGTATCTATATAGAAGAGAACAGATTGAAACCTTAATATAAAAACTGCTACTGTAGACGAACGCTTCAACCTAGAAAAACAAAATTTGGTGAGCCAAGTGGGTTTGGTGTACTGATTATTAAAACCAAGTATCATAAAGATTGGGTGAAAAAATATTTCCTGGTAATTCGGAAACTCATTATTTCTTAGAAGCTTGCAACCCCTCTCAATGAAAGTGCTTTTCCACAGTCTGTGCCTAGGGCTACTTGAAGATGAAACAAACCATTGAGACAAAGGTGAGAACTCCTTTATTTTGTCAAGTTTCAAGGAGCTACTACAAACCATGTTGGATTTATATTTCCAAATTCATCTATCTATATAGGAGAGAACAATGTGAAACCAAAAAATAAAAACTGCTACTGTAAACGAATGCTTCAACCGAGAAGAACAAAATTTTGGTGAGCCAAGTGGGATTTGTGTACTTGTCATTACCACCACTTATAATCAAGATTGGGTGAAAAAGTATTTGCTGGTATTTCGGAAACTCATAATTTCTTGGAAGCTTGGCAACCTCTTTCAATGAAAATGCTTTTTCACAGTCTCTGCTTAGGGCTAATTGAAGAGGAAAGAAATCATAGAGACAAAACTGAGAACTACTTTTTTTGTCAAGTTTCAAAGAGCTAGTACAAACCATGTTGGATTTAGAGTTCCAAATTCAGCAATCTATACAGCAGAGAACAGAGGGAAACCTAAAAATATAAACTGCTACTTTAAACGAACGCTTCAAACTGGAAGAACAAAATTTGGTGAGTCAAGTGGGATATCTGTACCGATCAGTACCACCAAGCACCATCAAGATTGGGTGAAAAAATATTTGCTGGTATTTCGAAAACTCATTATTTCTTAGAGGCTTGGCAACCCCTCTCAATGAAAGTGCTTTTCCACAGTCTGTGCCTAGGGCTACTTGAAGAGGAAACAAACCATAGAGACAAAACTGAGAACTCCTTTATGTTGTCAAGTTTCAAGGAGCTACTACAAACCATGTTGGATTTAGAGTTCCAAATTCATCTATCTATATAAGAGAGAACAGAGTGAAACCTAAATATAAAACTGCTACTGTAGACGAACGCTTAAACCTAGAAGAACAAAATTTGTGAGCAAAGTGCGATTTGTGGAACTCACCATCATTACCACCAAGTATCATCAAGATTGGGTGAAAAAATATTTACTGGTGTTTCGGAAACTCGTTATTTCGTAGAAGCTTGGCCACCCTCCCAATGAAAGTGCTTTTCCACAGTCTGTGCATAGGGATACTTGAAGAGGAAACAAACCTTAGAGACAAAACTAAGAAATCCTTTATTTTCTCAAGTTTCAAACAGGTACTACAAACCATGTTGGATTTAGAGTTCCAAATTCATCTATCTATATAGGAGAGAACAGAGTAAAACCTAAATATAAAAACTGCTACTGTAGACGAACTCTTAAACCTAGAAAAACAAAATTTGAAGGCCAAGTGGGATTTGTGTACTGATCATTACTACCAAGTGTCATCAAGATTGGGTGAAAAATATTTGCTGGTATTTTGGAAACTCGTTATTTCTTAGAAGCTTGGCAACCCCTCTCAATGAAAATGCTTTTCCACAATCTGTACCTAGGGCTACTTGAAGAGGAAACAAACCATAGGGACAATACTGAGAACTACTTTTTTGTCAAGTTTCAAAGAGCTAGTACAAACCATGTTGGATTTAGAATTCCCAATTCAGCTATCTATATAGGAGAGAACAGAGGGAAAACCTAAAAATAAATTCTGCTACTGAAAACGAACGCTTCAACCTAGAAGATCAAAATTTGGGAGCCAAGTGGATTTGTGTACTTGTCATTACCACCAAGTATCATCAAGATTGGGTGAAAAAGTATTTGCTGGTATTTCTGAAAATCGTAATTTCTTGGAAGCTTGGCAAACTCCTTTCAATGAAATTGCTTTTCCACAGTCTCTGCTTAGGGCTACTTGAAGAGGAAACAAATCATAGAGACAAAACTGAGAACTCCTTCATTTTGTCAAGTTTAAAAGATCTACTACAAACCATGTTGGATTTAGAGTTCCAAATTCATCTATCTCTATAGAAGAGAACAGAGTGAACCCTAAATATAAAAACTGCTACTGTAGACGAACACTTCCACCTAGAAGAACAAAATTTAGGGAGCCCAGTGGGATTGGGGTACTGATCATTACCACCAAGTATTATCAAGATTGGGTGAAAAAATATTTGCTGGTATTTCAGAAACTCGTTATTTCTTAGAAGATTGGCAACCCCTCTCAATGAAAGTGCTTTTCCACAGTCTTGTGCATAGGGCTACTTGAAGAGGAAACAAACCTTAGAGACAAAACTGAGAACGACTGTATTTTGTCAAGTTTCAAAGATCTACTACAAACCATGTTGGATTTAGAGTTCCAAATTCATCTATCTATATAGGAGAGAACAAAGTGAAACCTAAAAATAAAAACTGCTACTGAAAACGAACGCTTCAACATAGAAGAACAAAATTTGGGAGCCAAGTGGGATTTGTGTACTTGTCTTACCACCAAGTATCATCAAGATTGGGTGAAAAAGTATTTGCTGGTATTTCGGAAAATCGTAATTTCTTGGAAGCTTGGCAACTCCTTTCAAAGAAAGTCCTTTTCCACAGTCTGTGCCTAGGGATACTTGAATAGGAAACACAAAATAGAGACAAAACTGAGAACTCCTTTATTTTTCAAGTTTCAAAGAGCTACTACTAACCATGTAGGATTTAGAGTTCCAAATTCATCTATCTATATAGGAGAAAACAGAGTGAAACCAAAAATAAAAACTGCTACTGTAAACGAACGCTTCAAACTAGAGGAAAAAAACTTGGTGAGCCAAGTGGGATTTGAGTACTTGTCATTACCACCAAGTGTCATCAAGATTGGGTGAAAAAATATTTGCTGGTATTTCAGAAACTCGTAATTTCTTGGAAGCTTGGCAACCCCTTTCAATGAAAGGGCTTTTCCACAGTCTCTGCTTAGCGCTACTTGAAGAGGAAACAAATCATAGAGACAAAACTGAGAACTCCTTTATTTTGTCAAGTTTCAAATAGCTAGTACAAACCATGTTGGATTTAGAGTTCGAAATTCAGGTATCTATATAGGAGAGAACAGAGGGAAACCTAAAAATATAGTCTGCTACTGTAAACGAACGCTTCAAACTAGAAGAACAAAATTTGGTGAGTCAAGTGGGATTTCTGTACCGATCATTACCACCAAGTATCATAAAGATTGGGTGAAAAAATATTTGCTGGTATTTGGGAAACTCGTTATTTCTTGGAAGCTTGGCAACCGCTTTCATTGAAAATGGTTTTCCACATCTGTGCCTATGGCTCCTTGAAGAGGAAACAAACCGTAGAGACAATACTGAGAACTCCTTTATTTTGTAAGTTTCAAACGAGCTACTACAAACCATGTTGGATTTAGAGTTCCAAATTCATGAATCTATATAGAAGAGAACAGAGTGAAACCTAAATATAAAAACTGCTACTGTAGACGAACGCTTCAACCTAGAAAAACTAAATTTGGTGAGCACAGGTGGGATTGGTGTACTGATTATTAAAACCAAGTATCATAAAGATTGGGTGAAAAATATTTCCTGGAAATTCGGAAACTCATATTTCTTAGAAGTTGCAAACCCTCTCAATGAAAGTGTTTTTCCAACAGTCTGTGCCTAGGGCTACATTGAAGAGGAAACAAACCATTGAGATAAAAGTGAGAACTCCTTTATTTTGTTAAGTTTCAAGGAGCTACTACAAACCATGTTGGATTTAGATTTCCAAATTCATCTATCTATATAAGAGAGAACAAAGTGAATCTGAAAAATAAAAACTGCTACTGTAAACGAATGCTTCAACCGAGAAGAACAAAATTTGGTGAGCCAAGTGGGATTTGTGTACTTGTAATTACCACCACGTATCATCAAGATTGTGTGAAAAAATATTTGCTGCTATTTTGAAAACTCATTATTTCTTAGAGCTTGGCAACCCCCTCAATGAAAGTGCTTTTCCACAGTCTCTGCCTAGTGCTACTTGAAGAGGAAACAAACCATAGAGACAAAAGTGAGAACTTCTTTATTTCTCAATTTTCAAAGTAATACTACAAACCATGTTGGATTTATTACCAACTTCATCTATCTATATAGGAGAGAACAGAGTGAAACCTAAATATTAAAATTGTTACTGTAGACGAACGCTTCAAACTAGAAGAAGAAAATTTGGTGAGCCAAGTGGGATTTGTGTAATGATCATTACCACCAAGTATCATCAAGATTGGGTGAAAAATATTTTCGGTTATATCGGAAACTCGTTATTTCTTAGAAGCTTTGCAACCCTCTCAATGAAAGTGCTTTTCCACAGTCTGTGCCTAGGGCTACTTGAAGAGGAAAGAAACTATAGAGACAAAACTGAGAACTCCTTTATTTTGTCAAGTTTCAAAGAGCTACTACAAACCATGTTGGATTTAGAGTTCCAAATTCATCTATCTATATAGGAGAGAACAGAGTGAAACCTAAAAATAGAAACTGCTACTGTAAAAGAAAGCTTCAACCTAGAAGAACAAAATTTGGTGAGTCAAGTGGGATTTATGTACCGATCATTACCACCAAGTATGATCAAGATTGGGTAAAAAATATTTGCTGGTATTTCGGAAACTCGTTATTTTTGGAAGCTTGGCAACTCCTTTCAATGAAAGTGATTTTCCACAGTCTCTGCTTAGGTCTACTTGAAGAGGAAACAAATCATAGAGACAATAGTGTGAACTGCTTTTTTTGTCAAGTTTCAGAGAGCTACTACAAACCGTGTTGGATTTAGAGTTCAAAATTCATCTATCTATATAGGAGAGAACAAAGTAATACCTAAAAATAAAAACTGCTACTATAAACGAACGCTTCAACCTAAAAGAACAAATTTGGTTAGCCAAGTGGGATTTGTGTACTTGTCATTACCACCACGTATCATCAAGACTGGGTGAAAAAGGATTTGTTGGTTTTCCAAAACTCATAATTTCTTGGAAGCTTGGCAACTCCTTTCAATGAAAGTGCTTTTCCATAGTCTCTGCTTATAGCTACTTGATGACGAAACAAATCATAGAGACACAACTGAGAACTACTTTTTTTGGCAAGATTCAAAGAGCTACTACAAACCATGTAGGATTTAGAGTTCCAAATTCTTCTATCTATATTAGAGAGAACAGAGTTAAACCTAAATAGAAAAACCACTACTGTAGACGAACGCTTAAACCTAGAAGAAGAAAATTTGGTGAGCCAAGTGGGATTTATGTACTGATCATTACCACCACGTATCATGAAGATTGGGTGAAAAAATATTTGCTGGTATTTCCGAAACTCGTAATTTCTTGGAAGCTTGGCAACCCCTTTCAATGAAAGTGCTTTTACACAGTCTCTGCTTAGGGCTACTTGAAGAGGAAACAAATCATAGAGACAAAACTGAGAACTCCTTTTTTTGTTAAGTTTCTAAGAGCTACTACAAACCATGTTGGATTTAAAGTTCCAAATTCATCTATCTATATAGGAGAGAACAGAGGGAAACCTAAATATAAAAACTGCTACTGTAGACGAATGCTTCAACCTAGAAGAACAAAATTTGATGAGCCACGTGGGATTTGTGTACTGATCATTACCACTAAGTATCATGAAGATTTGGAGAAAAAATATTTGCTTGTATTGCGGAATTTCGTTGTTTCTTAGAAGCTTGGCAAGCCCTCTCAATGAAAGTGCTTTTCCACAGTCTGTGCCTAGGGCTACTTGAAGAGGAAACAAACCATAGAGACAAAACTGAGAACTCCTTTATTTTGTCAAGTTTCAAAGAGCCTCTACAAACCATGTTGGATTTAGAGTTCCAAATTCATCTATCTATATAGGAGAGAACAGAGTGAAACTTAAAAAATAAAAACTGCTACTGTAAACGAACACTTCAACCTACAAGAACAAAATTTGGAGATCCAAGTGGGATTTATTTACTGATCATTACCACCACGTATCATAAAGATTGGGGGAAATATATTTGCTGGTATTTCGGAAACTCGTTATTTCTTAGAAGCTTGGCATCCCCTCTCAATGAAAGTGCTTTTCCACAGTCTGTGCCTATGGCTACTTGAAGAAGAAACAAACCATAGAGAAAAAACTGAGAACTCCTTTATTTTGTCAAGTTTCAAAGACCTACTACAAACCATGTTGGATTTAGAGTTCCAAATTCATCTATCTATATAAAAGAGAACAGAGTGAAACCTAAAAATAAAAACTGCCAGTGTAGACGAACGCTTCAACCTAGAAGAACAAAATTTGGTGAGGCAAGTGGGATTTGTGTACCTGTCATTAACACCACGTATCATCCAGATTGGGTGAAAATATATTTGCTTGTTTTTCAGAAACTCATAATTTCATGGAAGCTTTTCAACCCCTTTCAATGAAATTGCTTTTCCCCAGTCTGTGAGTAGTGCTACTTGAAGAGGAAACAAACCTTAGAGACAAAACTGAGAACTTCTTTATTTTGTCAAGTTTCAAAGAGCTACTACAAAACATGTTGGATTTAGAGTTCCAAATTCATCTATCTATATAGGAGAGAACAGAGGGAAACCTAAATATAAAAACTGCTACTGTAGACGAACGCTTCAAGCTAGAAGAACAAAATTTGGTGAGCCAAGTGGAATTTTTGTACTGATCATTACCACCAAGTATCGTCAAGATTGGGTGAAAAAATATTTGCTGGTATTTCAGAAACTCGTTATTTCTTAGAAGCTTGGCAACCCCTCTCAATGAAAGTGCTTTTCCACAGTCTGTGCCTAGGGCTACTTGAAGAGGAAACAAACCATAGAGACAAAACTGAGAACTCCTTTATTTTGTCAAGTTTCAAAGAGCTACTAAAAACCATGTTGAATTTAGAGTTCCAAATTCATCTATCTATATAGGAGAGAACACAGGGAAACCTAAAAATAAAAACTGCTACTGTAAACGAATGCTTCAACCTAGAAGAACAAAATTTTTGATCCAAGTGGGATTTGTGTACTTGTCATTAACACCACGTATCATCAAGAGTGGGTGACAAAATATTTGCAGGTATTTCAGAAACTCGCAATTTCTTGGAAGCTTGGAAACATCTTTCAATGAAAGTGCTTTTCCACAGTCTCTGCTAAGGGCTACTTGAAGATTATACAAACCATAGACACAAAACTGAGAACTCCTTTTTTTTGTCAAGTTTCAAAGAGCTACTACAAACCATGTTGGATTTAGTGTTCCAAATTCATCTATCTATATAGGAGAGAACAGAGTGTAACCTAAATATAAAAACTGGTACTGTAGACGAACGCTTCAACCTAGAAGAACAAAATTCGGTGAGCCAAGTGGGATGTGTGTACTGATCATTATTACGAAGTATCATCACGATTCGGTGAAAAAATATTTGCTGGTATTTCGGAAAATCGTAATTTCTTGAAAGCTTGGCAACAACTTTCAATGAAAGTGCTTTTCCACAGTCTGTGTCTGGGGCTACTTGAAGAGGAAACAAACATAGAGACAAAACTGAGAACTCCTTTATTTTGTCACGTTTCAAAGAGCTACTACAAACCATGTTGGATTTAGCGTTCATCATTCATCTATCTATATAAGAGAGAACAGAGTGAAACCTAAATATATAAACCGCTACTGTAGACGAACGCTTCAACCTAGAAGAACAAAATTTGTTGAGCCAAGTGGGATTTGTGTAATGATCATTACCATCAAGTATTATCAAGATTGGGTGAAAATATATTTGCTGGTATTTCAGAAACTCGTTATTTCTTAGAAGCTTGGCAACCCCTCTCAATGAAAGTGCTTTTCCACAGTCTGTGCCTAGGGCTACTTGAAAAGGAAACAAACCATAGAGACAAAACTGAGAACTCATTTATATTGTCAAGTTTCAAAGAGCTACTACAAACCATGTTGGATTTAGATTTTCAATTTCATCTATCTATATAGGAGAGAAGAGTGTGAAACCTAAAAATAAAAACTGCTACTGTAAACGAAAGCTTCAACCTAGAAGAACAAAATTTGGTGAACCAAGTGGTATTTGTGTACTTGTCATTACCAAAATGTATCATCCAGATTGGGTGAAAAAATATTTGCTGGTATTTCGGTAACTCGTATTTCTTGGAAGCTTGGCAACCCCTTTCAATGAAAGTGCTTTTCCACAGTTTCTGCTTAGGGCTACTTGAAGAGGAAACAAACCATAGAGACCAAACTGAGAACTACTTTATTTTGTCAAGTTTCAAAGAGCTACTACAAACCATGTTGAATTTAGAGTTCCAAATTCATCTATCTATATAGGAGAGAACAGAGGGAAACCTAAATATAAAAACTGCTACTGTAGACGAACGCTTAAACCTAGAAGAACAAAATTTGGTGAGCCATATGGGATTTGTGTACTGATCATTACCACCAAGTATCATCAAGATTGGGTGAAAATATTTGATGGTATTTCGGTAACTGTCTATTTCTTAAAAGCTTGGCAACCACTCTCAATGAAAGTGCTTTTCCACAGTCTGTGTCTAGGGCTACCTGAAGAGGAAACAAACCATGGAGACAAAACTGAGAACTCCTTTATTTTGACAAGTTTCAAAGAGGTACTACAAACCTTGTTGGATTTAGAATTCCAAATTCATCTATCTATATAGGAGGGAACAGCTTGAAACCTAAAAATAAAAACTGCTACTATAGACGAACGCTTCAACCTAGAAGAACAAAATTTGATGAGCCAAGTGGCATTTGTGTACTGATCATTACCACCAAGTATCATCAAGATTGGGTGAAAAAATATTTGCTGGTATTTCAGAAACTTGTTATTTGTTAGAAGCTTGGCAGCCCCTTTCAATGAAATTGCTTTTCCAGAGTCTCTGCTTAGGACTACATGAAGAGGAAACAAACCATAGACACAAAACTGAGAACTCCTTTTTTTGTCAAGTTTCTAAGAGCTACTAAAAACCATGTTGGATTTAGACTTCCAACATCATCTATCTATATAGGAGAGAACAGAGGGAAAACTACATATAAAAACTGCTACTGTAGACGAATGCTTCAACCTAGAAGAACACAATTTGGTGAGCCAAGTGGGATTTGTGTACTGATCATTACCACCACGTATCATCAATATTGGGTGAAAAAGTATTTGCTGGTATTTCGGAAACTCGTTATTTCTTAGAAGCTTGCCAACCCCTCTCAATGAAAGTGCTTTTCCACAGTGTGTGCCTAGGGGTATTGAAGAGGAAACAAACCATAGAGAAAAAACTGAGAACAGCTTTATTTTGTCACGTTTCAAAGAGCTACTAGAAACCATGTTGGATTTAGAGTTCCAAATTCATCTATGTATATAGGAGAGAAAAGAGGAAACCTAAATATAAAAACTGCTACTGTAGACGAACGCTTCAACGTATAAGAAAAAAATTTGTTGAGCCTAGTGTGATTTGTGTACTGATCATTATTACCAAGTATCATCAAGATTGGGTGAAAAAATATTTGCTGGTATTTCGGAAACTCGTTATTTCTTAAAAGCTTGGCAACCCCTCTCACTGAAAGTGCTTTTCTACAGTCTGTGCCTAGGGCTACTTGAAGAGGAAACAAACAATAGACAAAACTGATAACTCCGTTATTTTGTCAAGTTTCAAAGAGCTACTACAAACCATGTTGGATTTAGAGTTCCAAATTCATCTATCTATATAGGAGAGAACAGCGTGAAACCTAAAAATAAAAACTGCTACTGTAAACGAACGCTTCAACCTAGAAGAACAAAATTTGGTGAGACACGTGGGATTTGTGTACTTGTCATTACCACCATGTATCATCAAAATTGAGTGAAAAAATATTTGCTGGTGTTTCGGAAACTCGTAATTTCTGGGAAGCTTGCCAACCCCTTTCAAAGAAATTGCTTTTCCACAGTCTGTGCCTAAGTCTACTTCAAAAGGAAACAAACCATAGAGAAAAAACTGAGAACTCCTTTATTTTTTCAAGTTTCAAAGAGCTACTACGAACCATGTTGGATTTAGAGTTCCAAATACATGTATCTGTATAGGAGAGAACAGTGTGAAACCTAAATATAAAAACTGCTACTGTACGAACGCTTCAACCTAGAAGAACAAAATTTGGTGAGCCAAGTGGGATTTGTGTACTGATCATTACCACCAAGTATCATCAAGATTGGGTGAAAAAATATTTGCTGGTATTTCAGAAACTCGTTATTTGTTAGAAGCTTGGCAGCCCC
Organism: Callospermophilus lateralis; assembly: GCF_048772815.1. Lineage (NCBI taxonomy): Eukaryota > Metazoa > Chordata > Mammalia > Rodentia > Sciuridae > Callospermophilus > Callospermophilus lateralis. The sequence continues at coordinate 77,164 of NW_027515425.1, forward strand.
TCTCAATGAAAGTGTTTTTCCACAGTTTGTGCCTAGGGCTACTTGAAGAGGAAACAAACCATAGAGGCAAAACTGAGAACTCCTTTATTTTGTCAAGTTTCAAAGAGCTACTACAAACCATGTTGGATTTAGACTTCCAAATTCATCTATCTGTATAGGAGAGAACAGAGTGAAACCTAAATATAAAAACTGCTACTCTAGACGAACGTTTCAACCTAGAAGAACAAAATTTGGTGAGCCAGTGGGATTTGTGTACTGATCATTACCACCAAGTATCATCAAGATTGGGTGAAAAAATATTTGCTGGGATTTTGGAAACTCGTTATTTCTTAGAAGCTTGGCAACTCCTCTCAATCAAAGTGCTTTTCCACAGTCTGTGCCTAGGACTACTTGAAGAGGAAACAAACCATAGAGACAAAAATTAAAAACTACTTTTTTTGTCATGTTTCAAAGAGCGACTATAAACCATGTTGGATTAAGATTTCCAAATTCATCTATCTATATAGGAGAGAACAGAGGGAAACCTAAAATAAAAACTGCTACTGTAAACGAACGCTTCAACCTAGAAGAACAAAATTTGGTGAGCCAAGTGGGATTTTTGTACTGATCATTACCACCACGTATCATCAAGATTACGGTGAAAAAATATTTGCTGGTATTTTGGAAACTCGTAATTTCTTAAAATCTTGGCAACCCTTTCAATGAAAGTGCTTTTCCACAGTTTCTGCTTAGGGCTACTTGAAGAGGAAACAAATATTAGAGACAAAACTTAGAATTCCTTTATTTTTCAAGATTTCAAAGAGCTACTACAAACCATGTGGGATTTGAGTTCATATTCATCTATTATATAGAGAACAGGGGAAACCTAAAAATATATACTGCTATGTAAAAGAACGCTTCAACCAGAAGAACAAATTTTGGTGTGTCATGTGGGATTTATGTACCGATCATTAATAAAGTAGATTTGATGGTGTTGTTATCTATTTGCGGGTTATTTCGGGGGTATTTCGGGAACTCCTTATTTTTTGAAAGCTTGGCAACCCCTTTCAATGAAAGTGCTTTTCCACAGTCTCTGCTTAGGGCTACTTGAAGAGGAAACAAACCATAGAGACAAAACTGAGAACTACTTTTTTTTGTCATGTTTCAAAGAGCGACTATAAACCATGTTGGATTTAGAGTTCCAAATTCATCTATCTATATAGGAGAGAACAGAGGGAAACCTAAATAAAAAATCGACTACTGTAGACGAACGCTTCAACCTAGAAGAACAAAATTTGGTGACCAAGTGGGATTTGGGTACTGATCATTACCACCAAGTATCATCAAGCCTGGGTGAAAAAATATTTGCTGGTATTTCGGAAACTCGTTATTTCTTAGAAGATTGGCAACCCCTCTCAATGAAAGTGCTTTTCCACAGTCTGTGCCTAGGGCTACTTGAATAGGAAACAACCATAGAGACAAAAGTGAGAAGTCTTTTATTTTGTCAAGTTTCAAAGAGCTACTACAAACCATGTTGGATTTAGAGTTCCAAATTCATCTATCTATATAGGAGAGAACAGAGGGAAACGTAAATATAAAAACGACTACTGTAGATGAACGTTTCAAACTAGAAGAACAAAATTTGGTGAGCAAGTGGGATTTGTGTACTGATCATTACCACCAAGTATCATCAAGACTGGGTGAAAAAATAATTTGCTGGTTTTCGGAAACTCGTTATTTCTTAGAAGCTTGACAACTCCTCTCAATCAAAGTGCTTTTCCACAGTCTGTGCCTAGGACTACTTGAAGAGGAAACAAACCATAGAGACAAAATTGAGAACTCCTTTATTTTGTCAAGTTTCAAAGAGCTACTACAAACCATGTTGGATTTACAGTTCCAAATTCATCTATCTATATAGGAGAGAACAGAGTGAAACCTAAAAATAAAAACTGCTACTGTAAACAAACGCTTCAACCTAGAACAACAAATTTGGTGAACCAAGTTGGATTTGTGTACTTGTCATTACCACCACGTATCATCAAGATTGGGTGAAAAAATACTTGTTTGTATTTCGGAAAATCGTAATTTCCAGGGAGCTTTGCAACCCCTTTCAATGAAAGTGCTTTTCCACAGTCTCTGCTTAGGGCTACTTGAAGAGGAAACAAACCATAGAGACAAAACTGAGAACTACATTTTTGTCAAGTTTCAAAAGCTACTACAAACCATGTTGGATTTAGAGTTCCAAATTCATCTATCTATATAGGAGAAAACAGAGTGAAACCAAAAATAAAACTGCAACTGTAAACGAACGCTTCCACCAAGAAGAACAAAATTTGGCGAGCCAAGTGGGATTTGTGTACTTGTCATTACGACCACGTATCATCAAGATTGAGTGAAAAAATATTTGCTGGTATTTCGGAAACTCGTAATTTATTGGAAGATTG
>NW_027515426.1:0-79570 GCF_048772815.1 Callospermophilus lateralis
TTGGTTGTAATGATCAGTACACAAATCCCTTTTGGCTCAACAAAATTTTGTTCTTCTAGTTGAAGCGTTCGTCTACAGTAGCAGTTTTTATGTTTAGGTTTCACTCTGTTTTCTCATATATAGATAGATGAATTGGAACTCTAAATCCAACATGGTTTGTATAGCTCTTTGAAACTTGACAAAATAAAGGAGTTCTCAGTTTTGTCTCTATGGGTTGTTTCCTCTTAAAGTAGCCCTAGGCACAGACTGTGGAAAGCACTTTCATTGAGATGGGTGCCAAGCTTCTAAGAAATAACGAGTTTCCGAAAATTACCGCGAATATTTTTTAACACAATCTTGTTGATACTTGGTGAGTAATGATCAGTACACAAATCCCACTTGGCTCACCAAATTTTGGTCTTCTATGTTGAAGCGTTCGTCTACAGTAGCAGTTTTTTATATTTAGGTTTCTCTCTGTTCTCTCCTATATAGATAGATGAATTTGGAACTCTAAATCCAACATGGTTTGTAGAGCTCTTTGAAACTTGACAAAATAAAGGAAGTTCTCAGATTTGTCTCTATGGTTTGTTTCCTCTTCAAAAGCCCTAGGCACAGACTGTGGAAAAGCACTTTCATTGAGAGGGGTTGCCAAGCTTATAAGAAAAAATGAGTTTCCGAAATACCAGCAAATATTTTTTCACCCAATCTTGATGATACTTGGTGGTAATGATCAGTACACAAATTTCACTCTCTCACCAAATTTGTTCTTCTAGGTTGAAGCGTTCGTCTACAGTAGCAGTTTTTATATTTAGGTTCATTAGTTCTCTCCTATATAGATAGATGAATTTGGAACTCTAAATCCAACATGGTTTGTAGTAGCTCTTTGAAATTTCACAAAATAAAGCAGTTCTCAGTTTTGTCTCTATATTTTGTTTCCTCTTCAAGTAGCCCTAGGCACAGACTGTGGAAAAGCACTTTCATTGAGAAGGGTTGCCAAGCTTCTAAGAAATGACGAGTTTCCGAAATACCAGCAAATATTTTTTCACCCAAATTTGATGATTCTTTTGTGGTAACGATCAGTACACAAATCCCACTTGGCTCACGAAATTTTGTACTACTTGTTTGAAGCTTTCGTCTACAGTAGCAGTTTTTATATTTATTTTTCCCTCTGTTCTCTCCTATATAGATAGATGAATTTGGAACTCTAATTCCAACATGGTATGTAGTAGCTCTTTGAAACTTGACAAAATAAAGGAGTTCTCAGTTTTGTCTCTATGGTTTGTTTCCTCTTAAAGTAGCCCTAGGCACAGACTGTGGAAAGCACTTGCATTGAGATGGGTTGCCAAGCTTCTAAGAATACGAGTTTCCGAAATACCAGCAAATATTTTTTCACCCAATCTAGTTGATACTTTGTGGTAATGATCAGTACACAAATCCCACTTTGCTCACCAAATTTTGTTCTTCTATTTTGAAGCGTTCGTCTACCGTAGCAGTTTTTATATTTAGGTTTCTCTCTGTTCTCTCCTATATAGATAGATGAATTTGGAACTCTAAATCCAACATGGTTTGTAGTAGCTCTTTGAAACTTGAACAAAATAAAGGAGTTCTCAGATTTTTCTCTATGGTTTGTTTTTCTTCAAGTAGCCCTAGCACAGACTCTGGAAAGCCCTTTCATTGAGATTTGTTGCCAACTTCTAAGAAATAACGAGTTTCGAAATACCAGCAAATATTTTTTCACACAATATTGTTGATACTTGGTGGTAATGATCAGTACACAAATCCCACTTGGCTCACCAAATTTTGTTTCTTCTAGATTGAAGCGTTCATCTACAGTAGCAGTTTTTTATGTTTAGGTTTCTCTCTGTCTCTCCTATATAGATAGATGAATTTGGAACTCTAAATCCAACATGGTTGTAGTAGCTCTTTGAAACTTGACAAAATAAAGGAGTTCTCAGATTTGTCTCTATGGTTTGTTTCCTCTTAAAGTAGCCCTAGGCACAGACTGTGGAAAAGCACTTTCATTGAGAGGGGTTGCCAAGCTTCTAATAAAGAACGAGTTTCCGAAATACCAACAAATATTGTTTGACCCAATCTTGATGATACTTGGTGGTTATGATCAGTACACAAATCCCACATGGCTCAAAAAGTTTTGTTCTTCTAGGTTGAAGCGTTCGTCTACAGTAGCAAGTGTTTATATTTAGGTTTCCCTCTGTTCTCTCCTATATTGATAGATGAATTTGGAGCTCTAAATCCAACATGCTTTGTAGTAGCTCCTTGAAACTTGAAAAAATAAAGGAGTTCTCAGTTTTGTCTCTATGGTTTGTTACCTCTTCAAGTAGCCCTAGGCACACACTGTGGAAAACCACTTCATTGAGAAGGGGTTGCCAAAGCTTCTAAGAAATTCCGAGTTTCCGAAATACCAGCAAATATTTTTTCACCCAATCTTGATGATACTTGGTGGTAATGATCAGTACACAAATCCCAATGGCTCACCAAATTTTTGTTCTTCTAGGTTGAAGCGTTCGTCTACAGTAGCAGTTTTTATATTTAGGTTTCCTCTGTTCTCTCCTATATAGATAAGATGAATTTGGAACTCTAAATCCAACATGGTTTGTAGTAGCTCTTTGAAACTTGACAAAATAAAGGAGTTCTCAGTTTTGTCTCTATGGTTTGTTTCCTCTTAATGTAGCCCTAGGCACAGACTGTGGAAAGCACTTTCATTGAGATGGGTTGCCAAGCTTCTAAGAAATAACGAGTTTCCGAAATACCAGCAAATATTTTTTCACCCAATCTTGATGATACTTGGTGGTAATGATCAGTACACAAAACCCACTTGGCTCACCAAATTTTGTTCTTCTGGGTTGAAGCGTTAGTCTACAGTAGCAGTTTTTATATTTAGGTTTCTCTCTGTTCTCTCCTATATAGATAGATGAATTTGGAACTCTAAATCCAACATGGTTTGTAGTAGCTCTTTGAAACTTGACAAAATAAAGGAGTTCTCACTTTTGTCTCTATGGTTTGTTTCCTCTTCAAGTAGCCCTAGGCACAGACTGTGGAAAAGCACTTTCATTGAGAGGGGTTGCCAAGCTTCTAAGAAATAACGAGTTTCCGAAATACCAGCAAATATTTTTTCACCCAAATTTGATGATTCTTGGTGGTAATGATCAGTACACAAATCCCACTTGGCTCACGAAATTTTGTTCTTCTAGTTTGAAACTTTCGTCTACAGTAGCAGTTTTTATATTTAGGTTTCACTCTGTTCTCTCCTATATAGATAGATGAATTTGGAACTCTAAATCCAACATGGTTTGTAGTAGCTCTTTGAAACTTGACAAAATAAAGGAGTTCTCAGATTTGCCTCTATGGTTTGTTTCCTCTTCAAGTAGCCCTAGGCCCAGACTGTGGAAAAGCACTTTCATTGAGAGGGGTTGCCAAGCTTCTAAGAAATAACGAGTTTCCGAAATACCAGCAAATATTTTTTCACCCAATCTTGATGATACTTGGTTGTAATGATCAGTACACAAATCCCTTTTGGCTCACCAAATTTTGTTCTTCTAGGTTGAAGCGTTCGTCTACAGTAGCAGTTTTTATATTTAGGTTTCACTCTGTTTTCTCATATATAGATAGATGAATTTGGAACTCTAAATCCAACATGGTTTGTAGTAGCTCTTTGAAACTTGACAAAATAAAGGAGTTCTCAGTTTTGTCTCTATGGGTTGTTTCCTCTTAAAGTAGCCCTAGGCACAGACTGTGGAAAGCACTTTCATTGAGATGGGTTGCCAAGCTTCTAAGAAATAACGAGTTTCCAAAATACTAGCGAATATTTTTTAACACAATCTTGTTGATACTTGGTGGTAATGATCAGTACACAAATCCCACTTGGCTCACCAAATTTTGGTCTTCTAGGTTGAAGCGTTCGTCTACAGTAGCAGTTTTTATATTTAGGTTTCTCTCTGTTCTCTCCTATATAGATAGATGAATTTGGAACTCTAAATCCAACATGGTTTGTAGTAGCTCTTTGAAACTTGACAAAATAAAGGAGTTCTCAGATTTGTCTCTATGGTTTGTTTCCTCTTCAAAAGCCCTAGGCACAGACTGTGGAAAAGCACTTTCATTGAGAGGGGTTGCCAAGCTTATAAGAAAAAATGAGTTTCCGAAATACCAGCAAATATTTTTTCACCCAATCTTGATGATACTTGGTGGTAATGATCAGTACACAAATCCCACTTGGCTCACCAAATTTTGTTCTTCTAGGTTGAAGCGTTCGTCTACAGTAGCAGTTTTTATATTTAGGTTCATTAGTTCTCTCCTATATAGATAGATGAATTTGGAACTCTAAATCCAACATGGTTTGTAGTAGCTCTTTGAAACTTGACAAAATAAAGGAGTTCTCAGATTTGCCTCTATGGTTTGTTTCCTCTTCACGTAGCCCTAGGCACAGACTGTGGAAAAGCACTTTCATTGAGAGGGGTTGCCAAGCTTCTAAGAAATAACGAGTTTCCGAAATACCAGCAAATATTTTTTCAACCAATCTTGATGATACTTGGTTGTAATGATCAGTACACAAATCTCTTTTGGCTCACCAAATTTTGTTCTTCTAGGTTGAAGCGTTCGTCTACAGTAGCAGTTTTTATATTTAGGTTTCACTCTGTTTTCTCATATATAGATAGATGAATTTGGAACTCTAAATCCAACATGGTTTGTAGTAGCTCTTTGAAACTTGACAAAATAAAGGAGTTCTCAGTTTTGTCTCTATGGTTTGTTTCCTCTTCAAGTAGCCCTAGGCACAGACTGTGGAAAGCACTTTCATTGAGATGGGTTGCCAAGCTTCTAAGAAATAACGAGTTTCCGAAATACCAGCAAATATTTTTTAACACAATCTTGTTGATACTTGGTGGTAATGATCAGTACACAAATCCCACTTGGCTCACCAAATTTTGGTCTTCTAGGTTGAAGCGTTCGTCTACAGTAGCAGTTTTTATATTTAGGTTTCTCTCTGTTCTCTCCTATATAGATAGATGAATTTGGAACTCTAAATCCAACATGGTTTGTAGTAGCTCTTTGAAACTTGACAAAATAAAGGAGTTCTCAGATTTGTCTCTATGGTTTGTTTCCTCTTCAAAAGCCCTAGGCACAGACTGTGGAAAAGCACTTTCATTGAGAGGGGTTGCCAAGCTTATAAGAAAAAATGAGTTTCCGAAATACCAGCAAATATTTTTTCACCCAATCTTGATGATACTTGGTGGGAATGATCAGTACACAAATCCCACTTGGCTCACCAAATTTTGTTCTTCTAGGTTGAAGAGTTCGTCTACAGTAGCAGTTTTTATATTTAGGTTCATTAGTTCTCTCCTATATAGATAGATGAATTTGGAACTCTAAATCCAACATGGTTTGTAGTAGCTCTTTGAAATTTGACAAAATAAAGCAGTTCTCAGTTTTGTCTCTATGGTTTGTTTCCTCTTCACGTAGCCCTAGGCACAGACTGTGGAAAAGCACTTTCATTGAGAGGGGTTGCCAAGCTTCTAAGAAATAACGAGTTTCCGAAATACCAGCAAATATTTTTTCACCCAAATTTGATGATTCTTGGTGGTAACGATCAGTACACAAATCCCACTTGGCTCACGAAATTTTGTACTACTTGTTTGAAGCTTTCGTGTACAGTAGCAGTTTTTATATTTAGGTTTCCCTCTGTTCTCTCCTATATAGATAGATGAATTTGGAACTCTAAATACAACATGGTTTGTAGTAGCTCTTTGAAACTTGACAAAATAAAGGAGTTCTCAGTTTTGTCTCTATGCTTTGTTTCCTCTTAAATTAGCCCTAACACAGACTCTGGAAAGCCCTTTCATTGAGATGGGTTGCCAACTTCTAAGAAATAACGAGTTTCCGAAATACCAGCAAATATTTTTTCACACAATATTGTTGATACTTGGTGGTAATGATCAGTACACAAATCCCACTTGGCTCACCAAATTTTGTTCTTCTAGATTGAAGCGTTCGTCTACAGTAGCAGTTTTTTATGTTTAGGTTTCTCTCTGTTCTCTCCTATATAGATAGATGAATTTGGAACTCTAAATCCAACATGGTTTGTAGTAGCTCTTTGAAACTTGACAAAATAAAGGAGTTCTCAGATTTGTCTCTATGGTTTGTTTCCTCTTAATGTAGCCCTAGGCACAGACTGTGGAAAGCACTTTCATTGGGAGGGGTTGCCAAGCTTCTTAGAAATAACGAGTTTCCGAAATACCAGCAAATATTTTTTCACCCAATCTTGATAATACTTGGTGGTAATGATCAGTACACAAATCCCACTTGGCTCACCAAATTTTGTTCTTCTAGGTTGAAGCTTTCGTCTACAGTAGCAGTTTTCATATTTAGTTTTCCCTCTGTTCTCTCCTATATAGATAGATGAATTTGGAACTCTAAATCCAACATGGTTTGTAGTAGCTCTTTGAAACTTGACAAAATAAAGGAGTTCTCAGTTTTGTCTCTATGGTTTGTTTCCTCTTAAAGTAGACATAGGCACAGACTGTGGAAATCACTTAAATTGAGATGGGTTGCCAAACTTCTAAGAAATAACGAGTTTCCGAAATACCAGCAAATATTTTTTCACACAATCTTGTTGATACTTGGTGGTAATGATCAGTACACAAATCCCACTTGGCTCAACATATTTTGTTCTTCTAGGTTGAAGCGTTCGTCTACAGTAGCAGTTTTTATATTTCGTTCCCCTCTGTTCTCTCCTATATAGATAGATGAATTTGGAACACTAAATCCAACATGGTTTGTAGTAGCTCTTTGAAACTTGACAAAATAAAGAAATTCCCTGTTTTGTCTCTATGGTTTGTTTCCTCTTCAAGTAGCCCTAGGCACAGACTGTGGAAAAGCATTTCATTGAGAGGGGTTGCCAAGCTTCTAAGAAATAACGAGTTTCCGAAATACCAGCAAATATTTTTTCACCCAAATTTGATGATATTTGGTGGTAATGATCAGTACACAAATCCCACTTGGCTCACCAAATTTTGTTCTTCTAGGTTGAAGCTTTCGTCTACAGTAGCAGTGTTTATATTTAGGTTTCCCTCTGTTCTCTCCTATATAGATAGATGAATTTGGAACTCTAAATACAACATGGTTTGTAGTAGCTCTTTGAAACTTGACAAAATAAAGGAGGTCTCATTTTGTCTCTATTGTTTGTTTCCTTTTAAAGTAGACATAGGCACAGACTGTGGAAATCACTTTCATTGAGATGGGTTGCCAAACTTCTAAGAAATAACGAGTTTCCGAAATACCAGCAAATATTTTTTCACACAATCTTGTTGATACTTGGTGGTAATGATCAGTACATAAATCCCACTTGGCTCACCATATTTTGTTCTTCTAGGTTGAAGCATTCGTCGACAGTAGCAGTTTTTATATTTAGGTTTCCCTCTGTTCTCTCCTATATAGATAGATGAATTTGGAACTCTAAATCCAACATGCTTTGTAGTAGCTCCTTGAAACTTGACAAAATAAAGGAGTTGTCAGTTTTGTCTCTATAGTTTGGTTCCTCTCCAAGTAGCCCTAGGCACAGACTGTGGAAAAGCACTTTCACTGAGAGGGTTTGCCAAGCTTCTAAGAAATTACGTGTTTCCGAAATACCAGCAAATATTTTTTCACCCAATCTTGATGATACACGGTGGTAATGATCAGTACCCAAATCCCACTTGGCTCACCAAATTTTGTTCTTCTAGTTTGAAGCTTTCGTCTACAGTAGCAGTTTTTATATTTAGGTTTCCCTCTGTTCTCTCCTATATAGATAGATGAATTTGGAACTCTAAATACAACATGGTTTTTAGTAGCTCTTTGAAACTTGACAAAATAAAGGAGTTCTCAGTATTGTCTCTATGGTTTGTTTCCTCTTAAAGTAGACATAGGCACAGACTGTGGAAATCACTTTCATTGAGATGGGTTGCCAAACTTCTAAGAAATAACGAGTTTCCGAAATACCAGCAAATATTTTTTCACACAATCTTGTTGATACTTGGTGGTAATGATCAGTACACAAATCCCACTTGGCTCACCATATTTTGTTCTTCTAGGTTGAAGAGTTCGTCTACAGTAGCAGTTTTTATATTTAGGTTTCTCTTTGTCCTCTCCTATATACATAGATGAATTTGGAACTCTAAATCCAACATGGTTTGTAGTAGCTCTTTGAAACTTGACAAAATAAAGGAGTTCTCAGTTTTGTCTCTATGGTTTGTTTCCTCTTTAAGTAGCCCTATTCACAGACTGTGGAAAAGCACTTTCATTGAGAGGGGTTGCCAAGCTTCTAAGAAATAACGAGTTTCCGAAATACCAGCAAATATTTTTTCACCCAATCTTGATGATACTTGGTGGTAATGCTCAGTACACAAATCCCACGTGGCTTACCAAATTGTGTTCTTCTAGGTTGAAGCGTTCGTCTACAGTAGCTGTTTTTATATTTAGGTTTCCCTCTGTTCTCTCCTATACAGATAGATGAATTTGGAACTCTAAATCCAACATGGTTTGTAGTAGCTCTTTGAAACTTGACAAAATAAAGGAGTTCTCAGTTTGGTCTCTCTGGTTTGTTTCCTCTTCAAGTAGCCCTAGGAACAGACTGTGGAAATGCACTTTCATTGAGAGGGTTTGCCAAGCTTCTACGAAATAACGAGTTTCCGAAATAGCAGCAGATATTTTTTCACCCAATCTTGATAATACTTGGTGGTAATGATCAGTACACAAATCCCACTTGGCTCACCAAATTTTGTTCTTCTAGGTAGAAGCTTTCGTCTACAGTAGCAGTTTTTATATTTAGGTTTCCCTCTGTTCTCTCCTATATAGATAGATGAATTTGGAACTCTAAATCCAACATGGTTTGTAGTAGCTCTTTGAAACTTGACAAAATAAAGGAGTTCTCAGTTTTGTCTCTATGGTTTGTTTCCTCTTAAAGTAGACATAGGCACAGACTGTGAAAATCACTTTCATTGAGATGGGTTGCCAAACTTCTAAGAAATAACGAGCTTCCGAAATACCAGCAAATATTTTTTCACACAATCCTGTTGATACTTGGTGGTAATGATCAGTACACAAATCAGACTTGGCTCACCATATTGTGTTCTTCTAGGTTGAAGCGTTCGTCTACAGTAGCAGTTTTTATATTTAGGTTTCCCTCTGTTCTCTCCTATATAGATAGATGAATTTGGAACTCTAAATCCAACATGGTTTGTAGTAGCTCTTTGAAACTTGACAAAATAAAGGAGTTCTCAGTTTTTTTCTCTATGGTTTGTTTCCTCTTCAAGTAGCCCTAGGAACAGACTGTGGAAATGCACTTTCATTGAGAGGGTTTGCCAAGCTTCTACGAAATAACGAGTTTCCGAAATAGCAGCAAATATTTTTTCACCCAATCTTGATGATACTTGGTGGGAATGATCAGTACACAAATCCCACTTGGCTCACCAAATTTTGTTCTTCTAGGTAGAAGCTTTCGTCTACAGTAGCAGTTTTTATATTTAGGTTTCCCTCTGTTCTCTCCTATATAGATAGATGAATTTGGAACTCTAAATCCAACATGGTTTGTAGTAGCTCTTTGAAACTGGACAAAATAAAGGAGTTCTCAGTTTTGTCTCTATGGTTTGTTTCCTCTTAAAGTAGACATAGGCACAGACTGTGGAAATCACTTTCATTGAGATGGGTTGCCAAACTTCTAAGATATAACAAGTTTCCGAAATACCAGCAAATATTTTTTCACACAATCTTGTTGATACTTGGTGATAATGATCAGTACACAAATCCCACTTGGCTCACCATATTTTGTTCTTCTAGGTTGAAGCGTTCGTCTACAGTAGCAGTTTTTATATTTAGGTTTCTCTCTGTTCTCTCCTATATAGATAGATGAATTTGGAACTCTAAATCCAACATGGTTTGTAGTAGCTCTTTGAAACTTGACAAAATAAAGGAGTTCTCGGTTTTGTCTCTATGGTTTGTTTCCTCTTCAAGTAGCGCTAGGCACAGACTGTGGAAAAGCACTTTCATTGAGAGGGGTTGCCAAGCTTCTAAGAAATAACGAGTTTCCGAAATACCAGCAAATATTTTTTCACCCAATCTTGATGATACTTGGTGGGAATGATCAGTACACAAATCCCACGTGGCTTACCAAATTTTGTTCTTCTAGGTTGAAGCGTTCGTCTACAGTAGCAGTTTTTATATTTAGGTTTCCCTCTGTTCTCTCCTATATAGATAGATGAATTTGGAACTCTAAATCCAACATGATTTGTAGTAGCTCCTTGAAACTTGACAAAATAAAGGAGTTCTCAGTTTTGTCTCTATGGTTTGGTTCCTCTTCAAGTAGCCCTAGGCACAGACTGTGGAAAAGCACTTTCACTGAGAGGGTTTGCCAAGCTTCTAAGAAGTTACGAGTTTCCGAAATACCAGCGAATATTTTTTCACCCAATCTTTATGATACTTGGTGGTAATGATCAGTTCCCAAATCCCACTTGGCTCACCAAATTTTGTTCTTCTAGGATGAAGCATTCGTCTACAGTAGCAGTTTTTATATTTCGTTCCCCTCTGTTCTCTCCTATATAGATAGATGAATTTGGAACTCTAAATCCAGCATGGTTTGTAGTAGCTCTTTGAAACTTGACAAAATAAAGAAATTCCCTGTTTTGTCTCTATGGTTTGTTTCCTCTTCAAGTAGCCCTAGGCACAGACTGTGGAAAAGCATTTCATTGAGAGGGGTTGCCAAGCTTCTAAGAAATAACGAGTTTCCGAAACACCAGCAAATATTTTTTCACCCAATCTTGATGATACTTGGTGGTAATGATCAGTACACAAATCCCACGTGGCTTACCAAATTTTCTTCTTCTAGGTAGAAGCTTTCGTCTACAGTAGCAGTTTTTATATTTAGGTTTCCCTCTGTTCTCTCCTATATAGATAGATGAATTTGGAACTCTAAATCCAATATGGTTTGTAGTAGCTCTTTGAAACTTGACAAAATAAAGGAGTTCTCAGTTTTGTCTCTATGGTTTGTTTTCTCTTAAAGTAGACATAGGCACAGACTGTGGAAATCACTTTCATTGAGATGGGTTGCCAAACTTCTAAGAAATAACGAGTTTCCGAAATACCAGCAAATATTTTTTCACACAATCTTGTTGATACTTGGTGGTAATGATCAGTACACAAATCAGACTTGGCTCACCATATTTTGTTCTTCTAGGTTGAAGCGTTCGTCTACAGTAGCAGTTTTTATATTTAGGTTTCTCTCTGTTCTCTCCTATATAGATAGATGAATTTGGAACTCTAAATCCAACATGGTTTGTAGTAGCTCTTTGAAACTTGACAAAATAAAGGAGTTCTCAGTTTTGTCTCTATGGTTTGTTTCCTCTTCAAGTAGCCCTAGGCACAGACTGTGGAAAAGCACTTTCACTGAGAGGGTTTGCCAAGCTTCTAAGAAATTACGAGTTTCCGAAATACCAGCAAATATTTTTTCACCCAATCTTGATGATACACGGTGGTAATGATCAGTACCCAAATCCCACTTGGCTCACCAAATTTTGTTCTTCTAGGATGAAGCATTCGTCTACAGTAGCAGTTTTTATATTTCGTTCCCCTCTGTTCTCTCCTATATAGATAGATGAATTTGGAACTCTAAATCCAGCATGGTTTGTAGTAGCTCTTTGAAACTTGACAAAATAAAGAAATTCCCTGTTTTGTCTCTATGGATTGTTTCCTCTTCAAGTAGAACTAGCCACAGACTGTGGAAAAGCACTTTCATTGAGAGGGGTTGCCAAGCTTCTAAGAAATAACGAGTTTCCGAAATACCAGCAAATATTTTTTCACCCAAATTTGATGATACTTGGTGGTAATGATCAGTACACAAATCCCACTTGGCTCACCAAATTTTGTTCTTCTAGTTTGAAGCTTTCGTCTACAGTAGCAGTTTTTATATTTAGGTTTCCCTCTGTTCTCTCCTATATAGATAGATGAATTTGGAACTCTAAATACAACATGGTTTGTAGTAGCTCTTTGAAATTGACAAAATAAAGGAGTTCTCAGTTTTGTCTCTATGGTTTGTTTCCTCTTAAAGTAGACATAGGCACAGACTGTGGAAATCACTTTCATTGAGATGGGTTGTCAAACTTCTAAGAAATAACGAGTTTCCGAAATACCAGCAAATATTTTTTCACACAATCTTGTTGATACTTGGTGGTAATGATCAGTACACAAATCCCACTTGGCTCACCAAATTTTGTTCTTCTAGGTAGAAGCTTTCGTATACAGTAGCAGTTTTTATATTTAGGTTTCCCTCTGTTCTCTCCTATATAGATAGATGAATTTGGAACTCTAAATCCAACATGGTTTGTAGTAGCTCTTTGAAACTTGACAAAATAAAGGAGTTCTCAGTTTTGTCTCTATGGTTTGTTTCCTCTTAAAGTAGACATAGGCACAGACTGTGGAAATCACTTTCATTGAGATGGGTTGCCAAACTTCTAAGAAATAACGAGTTTCCAAAATACCAGCAAATATTTTTTCACACAATCTTGTTGATACTTGGTGGTAATGATCAGTACACAAATCAGACTTGGCTCACCATATTTTGTTCTTCTAGGTTGAAGCGTTCGTCTACAGTAGCAGTTTTTATATTTAGGTTTCTCTCTGTTCTCTCCTATATAGATAGATGAATTTGGAACTCTAAATCCAACATGGTTTGTAGTAGCTCTTTGAAACTTGACAAAATAAAGGAGTTCTCAGTTTTGTCTCTATGGTTTGTTTTTTCTTCAAGTAGCCCTAGGCACCGACTGTGGAAAAGCACTTTCATTGAGAGGGGTTGCCAAGCTTCAAAGAAATAACGAGTTTCCGAAATACCAGCAAATATTTTTTCACCCAATCTTGATGATACTTGGTGGTAATGATCAGTACACAAATCCCACGTGGCTTACCAAATTGTGTTCTTCTAGGTTGAAGCGTTCGTCTACAGTAGCAGTTTTTATATTTAGGTTTCCCTCTGTTCTCTCCTATATAGATAGATGAATTTGGAACTCTAAATCCAACATGCTTTGTAGTAGCTCCTTGAAACTTGACAAAATAAAGGAGTTCTCAGTTTTGTCTCTATGGTTTGGTTCCTCTTCAAGTAGCCCTAGGCACAAACTGTGGAAAAGCACTTTCACTGAGAGGGTTTGCCAAGCTTCAAAGAAATTACGAGTTTCCGAAATACCAGCAAATATTTTTTCACCCAATCTTGATGATACTTGGTGGTAATGATCAGTACCCAAATCCCACTTGGCTCACCAAATTTTGTTCTTCTAGGATGAAGCATTCGTCTACAGTAGCAGTTTTTATATTTCGTTCCCCTCTGTTCTCTCCTATATAGATAGATGAATTTGGAACTCTAAATCCAGCATGGTTTGTAGTAGCTCTTTGAAACTTTACAAAATAAAGAAATTCCCTGTTTTGTCTCTATGGTTTGTTTCCTCTTCAAGTAGCCCTAGGCACACACTGTGGAAAAGCACTTTCATTCAGAGGGGTTGCCAAGCTTCTAAGAAATAACGAGTTTCCGAAATACCAGCAAATATTTTTTCACCCAAATTTGATGATACTTGGTGGTAATGATCAGTACACAATTCCCACTTGGCTTACCAAATTTTGTTTTCTAAGTTGAAGAGTTCGTCTACAGTAGCAGTTTTTATATTTAGGTTTCCCTCTGTTCTCTCATATATAGATAGATGAATTTGGAACTCTAAATCCAAATGGTTTGTAGTACCTCTTTGAAACTTGACAAAATAAAGGAGTTCTCAGATTTGTCTCTATGGTTTGTTTCCTCTTCACATAGCACTAGGCACAGACTGTGGAAAAGCATTTTCATTGAGAGGGGTTGCCAAGCTTCTAAGAAATAACGAGTTTCCGAAAAACCATCAAATATTTTTTCACCCAATCTTGATGATACTTGGTGGTAATGATCAGTACACAATCCCACTTGGCTCACCAAATTTTGTTCTTCTAGGTTGAAGCATTCGTCTACAGTAGCAGTTTTTATATTTAGGTTTCCCTCTGTTCTCTACTATATAGATAGATGAATTTGGAACTCTAAATCCAACATGGTTTGTAGTAGCTCTTTGATACTTGACAAAATAAAGGAGTTCTCAGTTTTGTCTCTATGGTTTGTTTCCTCTTAAAGTAGCCCTAGGCACAGACTGTGGAAAGCACTTTCATTGAGATTGGTTGCCAAGCTTCTAAGAAATAACGAGTTTCCGAAATGCCAGCAAATATTTTTTCACCCAATCTTGATGATACTTGGTGGTAGTGATCAGTACACAAATCCCACTTGGCTCACCACATTTTGTTCTTCTAGGTTGAAGCGTTTGTCTACAGTAGCAGTTTTTATATTTAGGTTTCCCTGTGTTCTCTCCTATATAGATAGATGAATTGGGAACTCTAAATCCAACATGGTTTGTAGTAGCTCTTTGAAACTTGACAAAATAAAGGAGTTCTCAGATTTGTCTCTATTGTTTGTTTCCTCTTTAAGTAGCCCTAGGCACACACTGTGGAAAAGCACTTTCATTGAGAGGGGTTGCCAAGCTTCTAAGAAATAACGAGTTTCCGAAATACCAGCAAATATTTTTTCACCCAATCTTGATGATACTTGATGGTAATGATCAGTACACAAATCCCACGTGGCTTACCAAATTTTGTTCTTCTAGGTTGAAGCGTTCGTCTACAGTAGCAGTTTTTATATTTAGGTTTCCCTCTGTTCTCTCCTATATAGATAGATGAATTTGGAACTCTAAATCCAACATGCTTTGTAGTAGCTCCTTGAAACTTGACAAAATAAAGGAGTTCTCAGTTTTGTCTCTATGGTTTGGTTCCTCTTCAAGTAGCCCTAGGCACAAACTGTGGAAAAGCACTTTCACTGAGAGGGTTTGCCAAGCTTCAAAGAAATTACGAGTTTCCGAAATACCAGCAAATATTTTTTCACCCAATCTTGATGATACTTGGTGGTAATGATCAGTACACAAATCCCACTTGGCTCACCAAATTTTGTTCTTCTAGGATGAAGAATTCGTCTACAGTAGCAGTTTTTATATTTCGTTCCCCTCTGTTCTCTCCTATATAGATAGATGAATTTGGAACTCTAAATCCAACATGCTTTGTAGTAGCTCCTTGAAAGTTGACCAAATAAAGGAGTTCTCAGTTTTGTCTCTATGGTTTGGTTCCTCTTCAAGTAGCCCTAGGCACAGACTGTGGAAAAGCACTTTCATTGAGAGGGGTTGCCAAGCTTCTAAGAAATAACGAGTTTCCGAAATACCAGCAAATATTTTTTCACCCAAATTTGATGATACTTGGTGGTAATGATCAGTACACAATTCCCACTTGGCTTACCAAATTTTGTTCTTCTAGGTTGAAGCGTTCGTCTACAGTAGCAGTTTTTATATTTAGGTTTCCCTCTGTTCTCTCCTATATAGATAGATGAATTTGGAACTCTAAATCCAACATGGTTTGTAGTAGCTCTTTGAAACTTGACAATTAAAGGAGTTCTCAGTTTTGTCTCTATGGTTTGTTTCCTCTTCAAGTAGCCCTAGGCACAGACTGTGGAAAAGCACTTTCATTGAGATGGGTTGCCAAGCTTCTAAGAAATAACGAGTTTCCGAAATACCAGCAAATATTTTTTCACCCAATCTTGATGATACTTGGTGGTAATGATCAGTACACAAATTCCACTTGGCTCACCAAATTTTGTTCTTCTAGGATGAAGCGTTCGTCTACAGTAGCAGTTTTTACAATTAGGTTTTTCTCTGTTCTCTCCTATATAGATAGATGAATTTGGAACTATAAATCCAACATGGTTTGTAGTAGCTCTTTGTAACTTGACAAAATAAAGGAGTTCTCAGTTTTGTCTCTATGGTTTGTTTCCTCTTCAAGTAGCCCTAGTCACAGACTGTGGAAAAGCACTTTCATTGAGAGGGGTTGCCAAGCTTCTAAGAAATAACGAGTTTCCGAAATACCATCAAATATTTTTTCACCCAATCTTGATGATACTTGGTTGTAATGATCAGTACACAAATCCCACTTGTCTCACCAAATTTTGTTCTTCTAGGTTGAAGCGATCGTCTACAGTAGCAGTTTTTATATTTAGGTTTCCCTCTCTTCTCTACTATATAGATAGATGAATTTGGAACTCTAAATCCAACATGGTTTGTAGTAGCTCTTTGAAACTTGACAAAATGAAGGAGTTCTCAGTTTTGTCTCTATGGTTTGTTTCCTCTTAAAGTAGACCTAGGCACAGACTGTGGAAAGCACTTTCATTGAGATTGGTTGCCAAGCTTCTAAGAAATAACGAGTTTCTGAAATACCAGCAAATATTTCTTCACCCAATCTTGATGATACTTGGTGGTAGTGATCAGTACACAAATCCCACTTGGCTCACCACATTTTGTTCTTCTAGTTTGAAGCGAACGTCTACAGTAGCAGTTTTTATATTTAGGTTTCCCTCTGTTCTCTCCTATATAGATAGATGAATTTGGAACTCTAAATCCAACATGGATTGTAGTAGCTCTTTGAAACTTGACAAAATAAAGGAGTTCTCAATTTTGTCTCTATGGTTTGTTTCCTCTTCAAGTAGCCCTAGACACAGACTGTGGAAAAGCACTTTCATTGAGAGGGGTTGCCAAGCTTCTACGAAATAACGAGTTTCCGAAATACCAGCAAATATTTTTTCACCCAAATTTGATGATTCTTTTTGGTAATGATCAGTACACAAATCCCACTTGGCTCAGCAAATTTTGTTCTTCTAGGTTGAAGCGTTCGTCTACAGTAGCAGTTTTTATATTTAGGTTTCCCTCTGTTCTCTCCTATACAGATAGATGAATTTGGAACTCTAAATCCAACATGGTTTGTAGTAGCTATTTGAAACTTGACAAAATAAAGGAGTTCTCAGTTTTGTCTCTATGGTTTGTTTCCTCTTAAAGTAGCCCTAGGCACAGATTGTGGAAAGCACTTTCATTGAGATGGGTTGCCAAGCTTCTAAGAAATAACGAGTTTCCGAAATACCAGCAAATATTTTTTCACACAATCTAGTTGATACTTGGTGGTAATGATCAGTACACAAATCCCACTTGGCTCACCAAATTTTGTTCTTCTAGGTTGAAGCGTTCGTCTACAGTAGCAGTTTTTATATTTAGGTTTCCCTCGATTCTCTGATATATAGATAGATGAATTTGGAACTCTAAATCCAACATGGTTTGTAGTACATCTTTGAAACTTGACAAAATAAAAGAGTTCTCAGTTTTGTTTCTATGGTTTGTTTCCTGTTCAAGTAGCCCTAGGCACAGACTGTGGAAAGCACTTTCATTGAGAGGGGTTGCCAAGCTTCTACGAAATAACGAGTTTCCGAAATACCAGCAAATATTTTTTCACCCAATCTTGATAATACTTGGTGGTAATGATCAGTACACAAATCCCACTTGGCTCACCAAATTTTGTTCTTCTAGGTTGAAGCTTTCGTCAACAGTAGCAGTTTTTATATTTAGGTTTCCCTCTGTTCTCTCATATATAGATAGATGAATTTGGAACTCTAAATCCAACATGGTTTGTAGTAGCCCTTTGAAACTTGACAAAATAAAGGAGTTCTCAGTTTTGTCTCTATTGTTTGTTTCCTCTTAAAGTAGACCTAGGCACAGACTGTGGAAATCACTTTCATTGAGATGGGTTGACAAGCTTCTAAGAAATAACGAGTATCCGAAATACCAGCAAATATTTTTTCACACAATCTTGTTGATACTTGGTGGTAATGACCAGTACACAAATCCCACTTGGCTCACCATATTTTGTTCTTCTAGGTTGAAGCGTTTGTCTACAGTAGCAGTTTTTATATTTAGGTTTCTCTCTGTTCTCTCCTATATAGATAGATGAATTTAGTACTCTAAATCCAACATGGTTTGTAGTAGCTCATTGAAACTTGACAAAATAAAGGAGTTCTCAGTTTTGTCTCTATGGTTTGTTACCTCTTCAAGTAGCCCTAGGCACAGACTGTGGAAAAGCACTTTCATTGATAGGGGTTGCCAAGCTTCTAAGAAATAACGAGTTTCCGAAATACCAGCAAATATTTTTTCACCCAATCTTGATGATACTTGGTGGTTATGATAAGTACACAAATCCCACGTGGCTTACCAAATTTTCTTCTTCTAGGTTGAAGCGTTCGTCTACAGTAGCACTTTTTATATTTAGGTTTCCCTCTGTTCTCTCCTATATAGATAGATGAATTTGGAACTCTAAATCCAACATGCTTTGTAGTAGCTCCTTGAAACTTGACCAAATAAAGGAGTTCTCAGTTTTGTCTCCATGGTTTGGTTCCTCTTCAAGTAGCCCTAGGCACAGACTGTGGAAAAGCACTTTCACTGAGAGGGTTTGCCAAGCTTCTAAGAAATTACGAGTTTCTGAAATAACAGCAAATATTTTTTCACCCAATCTTGATGATACTTGGTGGTAATGATCAGTACCCAAATCCCACTTGGCTCACCAAATTTTGTTCTTCTAGGATGAAGCATTCGTCTACAGTAGCAGTTTTTATATTTCGTTCCCCTCTGTTCTCTCCTATATAGATAGATGAATTTGGAACTCTAAATCCAGCATGGTTTGTAGTAGCTCTTTGAAACTTGACAAAATAAAGAAATTCCCTGTTTTGTCTCTATGGTTTGTTTCCTCTTCAAGTAGCCCTAGGCACAGACTGTGGAAAAGCACTTTCATTGAGAGGGGTTGCCAAGCTTTTAAGAAATAACGAGTTTCCGAAATACCAGCAAATATTTTTTCACCCAAATTTGATGATACTTGGTGGTAATGATCAGTACACAATTCCCACTTGGCTTACCAAATTTTGTTCTTCTAGGTTGAAGCGTTCGTCTACAGTAGCAGTTTTTATATTTAGGTTTCCCTCTGTTCTCTCCTATATAGATAGATGAATTTGGAACTCTAAATCCAACATGGTTTGTAGTAGCTCTTTGAAACTTGACAATTAAAGGAGTTCTCAGTTTTGTCTCTATGGTTTGTTTCCTCTTCAAGTAGCCCTAGGCACAGACTGTGGAAAAGCACTTTCATTGAGATGGGTTGCCAAGCTTCTAAGATATAACGAGTTTCCGAAATACCAGCAAATATTTTTTCACCCAATCTTGATAATACTTGGTGGTAATGATCAGTACACAAATCCCACTTGGCTCACCAAATTTTGTTCTTCTAGGTTGAAGCTTTCGTCAACAGTAGCAGTTTTTATATTTAGGTTTCCCTCTGTTCTCTCATATATAGATAGATGAATTTGGAACTCTAAATCCAACATGGTTTGTAGTAGCCCTTTGAAACTTGACAAAATAAAGGAGTTCTCAGTTTTGTCTCTATGGTTTGTTTCCTCTTAAAGTAGACCTAGGCACAGACTGTGGAAATCACTTTCATTGAGATGGGTTGCCAAGCTTCTAAGAAATAACGAGTTCCCGAAATACCAGCAAATATTTTTTCACACAATCTTGTTGATACTTGGTGGTAATGACCAGTACACAAATCCCACTTGGCTCACCATATTTTGTTCTTCTAGGTTGAAGCGTTCGTCTACAGTAGCAGTTTTTATATTTAGGTTTCTCTCTGTTCTCTCCTATATAGATAGATGAATTTAGTACTCTAAATCCAACATGGTTTGTAGTAGCTCATTGAAACTTGACAATTAAAGGAGTTCTCAGTTTTGTCTCTATGGTTTGTTACCTCTTCAAGTAGCCCTAGGCACAGACTGTGGAAAAGCACTTTCATTGATAGGGGTTTCCAAGCTTCTAAGAAATAACGAGTTTCCGAAATACCAGCAAATATTTTTTCACCCAATCTTGATGATACTTGGTGGTTATGATAAGTACACAAATCCCACGTGGCTTACCAAATTTTCTTCTTCTAGGTTGAAGCGTTCGTCTACAGTAGCACTTTTTATATTTAGGTTTCCCTCTGTTCTCTCCTATATAGATAGATGAATTTGGAACTCTAAATCCAACATGCTTTGTAGTAGCTCCTTGAAACTTGACCAAATAAAGGAGTTCTCAGTTTTGTCTCCATGGTTTGGTTCCTCTTCAAGTAGCCCTAGGCACAGACTGTGGAAAAGCACTTTCACTGAGAGGGTTTGCCAAGCTTCTAAGAAATTACGAGTTTCTGAAATACCAGCAAATATTTTTTCACCCAATCTTGATGATACTTGGTGGTAATGATCAGTACCCAAATCCCACTTGGCTGACCAAATTTTGTTCTTCTAGGATGAAGCATTCGTCTACAGTAGCAGTTTTTATATTTCGTTCCCCTCTGTTCTCTCCTATATAGATAGATGAATTTGGAACTCTAAATCCAGCATGGTTTGTAGTAGCTCTTTGAAACTTGACAAAATAAAGAAATTCCCTGTTTTGTCTCTATGGTTTGTTTCCTCTTCAAGTAGCCCTAGGCACAGACTGTGGAAAAGCACTTTCATTGAGAGGGGTTGCCAAGCTTCTAAGAAATAACGAGTTTCCGAAATACCAGCAAATATTTTTTCACCCAAATTTGATGATACTTGGTGGTAATGATCAGTACACAATTCCCACTTGGCTTACCAAATTTTGTTGTTCTAGGTTGAAGCGTTCGTCTACAGTAGCAGTTTTTATATTTAGGTTTCCCTCTGTTCTCTCCTATATAGATAGATGAATTTGGAACTCTAAATCCAACATGGTTTGTAGTAGCTCTTTGAAACTTGACAATTAAAGGAGTTCTCAGTTTTGTCTCTATGGTTTGTTTCCTCTTCAAGTAGCCCTAGGCACAGACTGTGGAAAAGCACTTTCATTGAGATGGGTTGCCAAGCTTCTAAGAAATAACGAGTTTCCGAAATACCAGCAAATATTTTTTCACCCAATCTTGATGATACTTGGTGGTTATGATAAGTACACAAATCCCACGTGGCTTACCAAATTTTCTTCTTCTAGGTTGAAGCGTTCGTCTACAGTAGCACTTTTTATATTTAGGTTTCCCTCTGTTCTCTCCTATATAGATAGATGAATTTGGAACTCTAAATCCAACATGCTTTGTAGTAGCTCCTTGAAACTTGACCAAATAAAGGTGTTCTCAGTTTTGTCTCCATGGTTTGGTTCCTCTTCAAGTAGCCCTAGGCACAGACTGTGGAAAAGCACTTTCACTGAGAGGGTTTGCCAAGCTTCTAAGAAATTACGAGTTTCTGAAATACCAGCAAATATTTTTTCACCCAATCTTGATGATACTTGGTGGTAATGATCAGTACCCAAATCACACTTGGCTCACCAAATTTTGTTCTTCTAGGATGAAGCATTCGTCTACAGTAGCAGTTTTTATATTTCGTTCCCCTCTGTTCTCTCCTATATAGATAGATGAATTTGGAACTCTAAATCCAGCATGGTTTGTAGTAGCTCTTTGAAACTTGACAAAATAAAGAAATTCCCTGTTTTGTCTCTATGGTTTGTTTCCTCTTAAAGTAGCCCTAGGCACAGACTGTGGAAAGCACTTTCATTGAGATTGGTTGCCAAGCTTCTAAGAAATAACGAGTTTCCGAAATGCCAGCAAATATTTTTTCACCCAATCTTGATGATACTTGGTGGTAGTGATCAGTACACAAATCCCACTTGGCTCACCACATTTTGTTCTTCTAGGTTGAAGCGTTTGTCTACAGTAGCAGTTTTTATATTTAGGTTTCCCTGTGTTCTCTCCTATATAGATAGATGAATTGGGAACTCTAAATCCAACATGGTTTGTAGTAGCTCTTTGAAACTTGACAAAATAAAGGAGTTCTCAGATTTGTCTCTATTGTTTGTTTCCTCTTTAAGTAGCCCTAGGCACACACTGTGGAAAAGCACTTTCATTGAGAGGGGTTGCCAAGCTTCTAAGAAATAACGAGTTTCCGAAATACCAGCAAATATTTTTTCACCCAATCTTGATGATACTTGATGGTAATGATCAGTACACAAATCCCACGTGGCTTACCAAATTTTGTTCTTCTAGGTTGAAGCGTTCGTCTAGGGTAGCAGTTTTTATATTTAGGTTTCCCTCTGTTCTCTCCTATATAGATAGATGAATTTGGAACTCTAAATCCAACATGCTTTGTAGTAGCTCCTTGAAACTTGACAAAATAAAGGAGTTCTCAGTTTTGTCTCTATGGTTTGGTTCCTCTTCAAGTAGCCCTAGGCACAAACTGTGGAAAAGCACTTTCACTGAGAGGGTTTGCCAAGCTTCAAAGAAATTACGAGTTTCCGAAATACCAGCAAATATTTTTTCACCCAATCTTGATGATACTTGGTGGTAATGATCAGTACACAAATCCCACTTGGCTCACCAAATTTTGTTCTTCTAGGATGAAGAATTCGTCTACAGTAGCAGTTTTTATATTTCGTTCCCCTCTGTTCTCTCCTATATAGATAGATGAATTTGGAACTCTAAATCCAACATGCTTTGTAGTAGCTCCTTGAAAGTTGACCAAATAAAGGAGTTCTCAGTTTTGTCTCTATGGTTTGGTTCCTCTTCAAGTAGCCCTAGGCACAGACTGTGGAAAAGCACTTTCATTGAGAGGGGTTGCCAAGCTTCTAAGAAATAACGAGTTTCCGAAATACCAGCAAATATTTTTTCACCCAAATTTGATGATACTTGGTGGTAATGATCAGTACACAATTCCCACTTGGCTTACCAAATTTTGTTCTTCTAGGTTGAAGCGTTCGTCTACAGTAGCAGTTTTTATATTTAGGTTTCCCTCTGTTCTCTCCTATATAGATAGATGAATTTGGAACTCTAAATCCAACATGGTTTGTAGTAGCTCTTTGAAACTTGACAATTAAAGGAGTTCTCAGTTTTGTCTCTATGGTTTGTTTCCTCTTCAAGTAGCCCTAGGCACAGACTGTGGAAAAGCACTTTCATTGAGATGGGTTGCCAAGCTTCTAAGAAATAACGAGTTTCCGAAATACCAGCAAATATTTTTTCACCCAATCTTGATGATACTTGGTGGTAATGATCAGTACACAAATTCCACTTGGCTCACCAAATTTTGTTCTTCTAGGATGAAGCGTTCGTCTACAGTAGCAGTTTTTACAATTAGGTTTTTCTCTGTTCTCTCCTATATAGATAGATGAATTTGGAACTATAAATCCAACATGGTTTGTAGTAGCTCTTTGTAACTTGACAAAATAAAGGAGTTCTCAGTTTTGTCTCTATGGTTTGTTTCCTCTTCAAGTAGCCCTAGTCACAGACTGTGGAAAAGCACTTTCATTGAGAGGGGTTGCCAAGCTTCTAAGAAATAACGAGTTTCCGAAATACCATCAAATATTTTTTCACCCAATCTTGATGATACTTGGTTGTAATGATCAGTACACAAATCCCACTTGTCTCACCAAATTTTGTTCTTCTAGGTTGAAGCGATCGTCTACAGTAGCAGTTTTTATATTTAGGTTTCCCTCTCTTCTCTACTATATAGATAGATGAATTTGGAACTCTAAATCCAACATGGTTTGTAGTAGCTCTTTGAAACTTGACAAAATGAAGGAGTTCTCAGTTTTGTCTCTATGGTTTGTTTCCTCTTAAAGTAGACCTAGGCACAGACTGTGGAAAGCACTTTCATTGAGATTGGTTGCCAAGCTTCTAAGAAATAACGAGTTTCTGAAATACCAGCAAATATTTCTTCACCCAATCTTGATGATACTTGGTGGTAGTGATCAGTACACAAATCCCACTTGGCTCACCACATTTTGTTCTTCTAGTTTGAAGCGAACGTCTACAGTAGCAGTTTTTATATTTAGGTTTCCCTCTGTTCTCTCCTATATAGATAGAAGAATTTGGAACTCTAAATCCAACATGGATTGTAGTAGCTCTTTGAAACTTGACAAAATAAAGGAGTTCTCAATTTTGTCTCTATGGTTTGTTTCCTCTTCAAGTAGCCCTAGACACAGACTGTGGAAAAGCACTTTCATTGAGAGGGGTTGCCAAGCTTCTACGAAATAACGAGTTTCCGAAATACCAGCAAATATTTTTTCACCCAAATTTGATGATTCTTTTTGGAAATGATCAGTACACAAATCCCACTTGGCTCAGCAAATTTTGTTCTTCTAGGTTGAAGCGTTCGTCTACAGTAGCAGTTTTTATATTTAGGTTTCCCTCTGTTCTCTCCTATACAGATAGATGAATTTGGAACTCTAAATCCAACATGGTTTGTAGTAGCTATTTGAAACTTGACAAAATAAAGGAGTTCTCAGTTTTGTCTCTATGGTTTGTTTCCTCTTAAAGTAGCCCTAGGCACAGATTGTGGAAAGCACTTTCATTGAGATGGGTTGCCAAGCTTCTAAGAAATAACGAGTTTCCGAAATACCAGCAAATATTTTTTCACACAATCTAGTTGATACTTGGTGGTAATGATCAGTACACAAATCCCACTTGGCTCACCAAATTTTGTTCTTCTAGGTTGAAGCGTTCGTCTACAGTAGCAGTTTTTATATTTAGGTTTCCCTCGATTCTCTGATATATAGATAGATGAATTTGGAACTCTAAATCCAACATGGTTTGTAGTACATCTTTGAAACTTGACAAAATAAAAGAGTTCTCAGTTTTGTTTCTATGGTTTGTTTCCTGTTCAAGTAGCCCTAGGCACAGACTGTGGAAAGCACTTTCATTGAGAGGGGTTGCCAAGCTTCTACGAAATAACGAGTTTCCGAAATACCAGCAAATATTTTTTCACCCAATCTTGATAATACTTGGTGGTAATGATCAGTACACAAATCCCACTTGGCTCACCAAATTTTGTTCTTCTAGGTTGAAGCTTTCGTCAACAGTAGCAGTTTTTATATTTAGGTTTCCCTCTGTTCTCTCATATATAGATAGATGAATTTGGAACTCTAAATCCAACATGGTTTGTAGTAGCCCTTTGAAACTTGACAAAATAAAGGAGTTCTCAGTTTTGTCTCTATTGTTTGTTTCCTCTTAAAGTAGACCTAGGCACAGACTGTGGAAATCACTTTCATTGAGATGGGTTGACAAGCTTCTAAGAAATAACGAGTATCCGAAATACCAGCAAATATTTTTTCACACAATCTTGTTGATACTTGGTGGTAATGACCAGTACACAAATCCCACTTGGCTCACCATATTTTGTTCTTCTAGGTTGAAGCGTTTGTCTACAGTAGCAGTTTTTATATTTAGGTTTCTCTCTGTTCTCTCCTATATAGATAGATGAATTTAGTACTCTAAATCCAACATGGTTTGTAGTAGCTCATTGAAACTTGACAAAATAAAGGAGTTCTCAGTTTTGTCTCTATGGTTTGTTACCTCTTCAAGTAGCCCTAGGCACAGACTGTGGAAAAGCACTTTCATTGATAGGGGTTGCCAAGCTTCTAAGAAATAACGAGTTTCCGAAATACCAGCAAATATTTTTTCACCCAATCTTGATGATACTTGGTGGTTATGATAAGTACACAAATCCCACGTGGCTTACCAAATTTTCTTCTTCTAGGTTGAAGCGTTCGTCTACAGTAGCACTTTTTATATTTAGGTTTCCCTCTGTTCTCTCCTATATAGATAGATGAATTTGGAACTCTAAATCCAACATGCTTTGTAGTAGCTCCTTGAAACTTGACCAAATAAAGGAGTTCTCAGTTTTGTCTCCATGGTTTGGTTCCTCTTCAAGTAGCCCTAGGCACAGACTGTGGAAAAGCACTTTCACTGAGAGGGTTTGCCAAGCTTCTAAGAAATTACGAGTTTCTGAAATAACAGCAAATATTTTTTCACCCAATCTTGATGATACTTGGTGGTAATGATCAGTACCCAAATCCCACTTGGCTCACCAAATTTTGTTCTTCTAGGATGAAGCATTCGTCTACAGTAGCAGTTTTTATATTTCGTTCCCCTCTGTTCTCTCCTATATAGATAGATGAATTTGGAACTCTAAATCCAGCATGGTTTGTAGTAGCTCTTTGAAACTTGACAAAATAAAGAAATTCCCTGTTTTGTCTCTATGGTTTGTTTCCTCTTCAAGTAGCCCTAGGCACAGACTGTGGAAAAGCACTTTCATTGAGAGGGGTTGCCAAGCTTTTAAGAAATAACGAGTTTCCGAAATACCAGCAAATATTTTTTCACCCAAATTTGATGATACTTGGTGGTAATGATCAGTACACAATTCCCACTTGGCTTACCAAATTTTGTTCTTCTAGGTTGAAGCGTTCGTCTACAGTAGCAGTTTTTATATTTAGGTTTCCCTCTGTTCTCTCCTATATAGATAGATGAATTTGGAACTCTAAATCCAACATGGTTTGTAGTAGCTCTTTGAAACTTGACAATTAAAGGAGTTCTCAGTTTTGTCTCTATGGTTTGTTTCCTCTTCAAGTAGCCCTAGGCACAGACTGTGGAAAAGCACTTTCATTGAGATGGGTTGCCAAGCTTCTAAGATATAACGAGTTTCCGAAATACCAGCAAATATTTTTTCACCCAATCTTGATAATACTTGGTGGTAATGATCAGTACACAAATCCCACTTGGCTCACCAAATTTTGTTCTTCTAGGTTGAAGCTTTCGTCAACAGTAGCAGTTTTTATATTTAGGTTTCCCTCTGTTCTCTCATATATAGATAGATGAATTTGGAACTCTAAATCCAACATGGTTTGTAGTAGCCCTTTGAAACTTGACAAAATAAAGGAGTTCTCAGTTTTGTCTCTATGGTTTGTTTCCTCTTAAAGTAGACCTAGGCACAGACTGTGGAAATCACTTTCATTGAGATGGGTTGCCAAGCTTCTAAGAAATAACGAGTTCCCGAAATACCAGCAAATATTTTTTCACACAATCTTGTTGATACTTGGTGGTAATGACCAGTACACAAATCCCACTTGGCTCACCATATTTTGTTCTTCTAGGTTGAAGCGTTCGTCTACAGTAGCAGTTTTTATATTTAGGTTTCTCTCTGTTCTCTCCTATATAGATAGATGAATTTAGTACTCTAAATCCAACATGGTTTGTAGTAGCTCATTGAAACTTGACAATTAAAGGAGTTCTCAGTTTTGTCTCTATGGTTTGTTACCTCTTCAAGTAGCCCTAGGCACAGACTGTGGAAAAGCACTTTCATTGATGGGGGTTGCCAAGCTTCTAAGAAATAACGAGTTTCCGAAATACCAGCAAATATTTTTTCACCCAATCTTGATGATACTTGGTGGTTATGATAAGTACACAAATCCCACGTGGCTTACCAAATTTTCTTCTTCTAGGTTGAAGCGTTCGTCTACAGTAGCACTTTTTATATTTAGGTTTCCCTCTGTTCTCTCCTATATAGATAGATGAATTTGGAACTCTAAATCCAACATGCTTTGTAGTAGCTCCTTGAAACTTGACCAAATAAAGGAGTTCTCAGTTTTGTCTCCATGGTTTGGTTCCTCTTCAAGTAGCCCTAGGCACAGACTGTGGAAAAGCACTTTCACTGAGAGGGTTTGCCAAGCTTCTAAGAAATTACGAGTTTCTGAAATACCAGCAAATATTTTTTCACCCAATCTTGATGATACTTGGTGGTAGTGATCAGTACACAAATCCCACTTGGCTCACCACATTTTGTTCTTCTAGTTTGAAGCGAACGTCTACAGTAGCAGTTTTTATATTTAGGTTTCCCTCTGTTCTCTCCTATATAGATAGAAGAATTTGGAACTCTAAATCCAACATGGATTGTAGTAGCTCTTTGAAACTTGACAAAATAAAGGAGTTCTCAATTTTGTCTCTATGGTTTGTTTCCTCTTCAAGTAGCCCTAGACACAGACTGTGGAAAAGCACTTTCATTGAGAGGGGTTGCCAAGCTTCTACGAAATAACGAGTTTCCGAAATACCAGCAAATATTTTTTCACCCAAATTTGATGATTCTTTTTGGAAATGATCAGTACACAAATCCCACTTGGCTCAGCAAATTTTGTTCTTCTAGGTTGAAGCGTTCGTCTACAGTAGCAGTTTTTATATTTAGGTTTCCCTCTGTTCTCTCCTATACAGATAGATGAATTTGGAACTCTAAATCCAACATGGTTTGTAGTAGCTATTTGAAACTTGACAAAATAAAGGAGTTCTCAGTTTTGTCTCTATGGTTTGTTTCCTCTTAAAGTAGCCCTAGGCACAGATTGTGGAAAGCACTTTCATTGAGATGGGTTGCCAAGCTTCTAAGAAATAACGAGTTTCCGAAATACCAGCAAATATTTTTTCACACAATCTAGTTGATACTTGGTGGTAATGATCAGTACACAAATCCCACTTGGCTCACCAAATTTTGTTCTTCTAGGTTGAAGCGTTCGTCTACAGTAGCAGTTTTTATATTTAGGTTTCCCTCGATTCTCTGATATATAGATAGATGAATTTGGAACTCTAAATCCAACATGGTTTGTAGTACATCTTTGAAACTTGACAAAATAAAAGAGTTCTCAGTTTTGTTTCTATGGTTTGTTTCCTGTTCAAGTAGCCCTAGGCACAGACTGTGGAAAGCACTTTCATTGAGAGGGGTTGCCAAGCTTCTACGAAATAACGAGTTTCCGAAATACCAGCAAATATTTTTTCACCCAATCTTGATAATACTTGGTGGTAATGATCACTACACAAATCCCACTTGGCTCACCAAATTTTGTTCTTCTAGGTTGAAGCTTTCGTCAACAGTAGCAGTTTTTATATTTAGGTTTCCCTCTGTTCTCTCATATATAGATAGATGAATTTGGAACTCTAAATCCAACATGGTTTGTAGTAGCCCTTTGAAACTTGACAAAATAAAGGAGTTCTCAGTTTTGTCTCTATTGTTTGTTTCCTCTTAAAGTAGACCTAGGCACAGACTGTGGAAATCACTTTCATTGAGATGGGTTGACAAGCTTCTAAGAAATAACGAGTATCCAAAATACCAGCAAATATTTTTTCACACAATCTTGTTGATACTTGGTGGTAATGACCAGTACACAAATCCCACTTGGCTCACCATATTTTGTTCTTCTAGGTTGAAGCGTTTGTCTACAGTAGCAGTTTTTATATTTAGGTTTCTCTCTGTTCTCTCCTATATAGATAGATGAATTTAGTACTCTAAATCCAACATGGTTTGTAGTAGCTCATTGAAACTTGACAAAATAAAGGAGTTCTCAGTTTTGTCTCTATGGTTTGTTACCTCTTCAAGTAGCCCTAGGCACAGACTGTGGAAAAGCACTTTCATTGATAGGGGTTGCCAAGCTTCTAAGAAATAACGAGTTTCCGAAATACCAGCAAATATTTTTTCACCCAATCTTGATGATACTTGGTGGTTATGATAAGTACACAAATCCCACGTGGCTTACCAAATTTTCTTCTTCTAGGTTGAAGCGTTCGTCTACAGTAGCACTTTTTATATTTAGGTTTCCCTCTGTTCTCTCCTATATAGATAGATGAATTTGGAACTCTAAATCCAACATGCTTTGTAGTAGCTCCTTGAAACTTGACCAAATAAAGGAGTTCTCAGTTTTGTCTCCATGGTTTGGTTCCTCTTCAAGTAGCCCTAGGCACAGACTGTGGAAAAGCACTTTCACTGAGAGGGTTTGCCAAGCTTCTAAGAAATTACGAGTTTCTGAAATAACAGCAAATATTTTTTCACCCAATCTTGATGATACTTGGTGGTAATGATCAGTACCCAAATCCCACTTGGCTCACCAAATTTTGTTCTTCTAGGATGAAGCATTCGTCTACAGTAGCAGTTTTTATATTTCGTTCCCCTCTGTTCTCTCCTATATAGATAGATGAATTTGGAACTCTAAATCCAGCATGGTTTGTAGTAGCTCTTTGAAACTTGACAAAATAAAGAAATTCCCTGTTTTGTCTCTATGGTTTGTTTCCTCTTCAAGTAGCCCTAGGCACAGACTGTGGAAAAGCACTTTCATTGAGAGGGGTTGCCAAGCTTTTAAGAAATAACGAGTTTCCGAAATACCAGCAAATATTTTTTCACCCAAATTTGATGATACTTGGTGGTAATGATCAGTACACAATTCCCACTTGGCTTACCAAATTTTGTTCTTCTAGGTTGAAGCGTTCGTCTACAGTAGCAGTTTTTATATTTAGGTTTCCCTCTGTTCTCTCCTATATAGATAGATGAATTTGGAACTCTAAATCCAACATGGTTTGTAGTAGCTCTTTGAAAATTGACAATTAAAGGAGTTCTCAGTTTTGTCTCTATGGTTTGTTTCCTCTTCAAGTAGCCCTAGGCACAGACTGTGGAAAAGCACTTTCATTGAGATGGGTTGCCAAGCTTCTAAGATATAACGAGTTTCCGAAATACCAGCAAATATTTTTTCACCCAATCTTGATAATACTTGGTGGTAATGATCAGTACACAAATCCCACTTGGCTCACCAAATTTTGTTCTTCTAGGTTGAAGCTTTCGTCAACAGTAGCAGTTTTTATATTTAGGTTTCCCTCTGTTCTCTCATATATAGATAGATGAATTTGGAACTCTAAATCCAACATGGTTTGTAGTAGCCCTTTGAAACTTGACAAAATAAAGGAGTTCTCAGTTTTGTCTCTATGGTTTGTTTCCTCTTAAAGTAGACCTAGGCACAGACTGTGGAAATCACTTTCATTGAGATGGGTTGCCAAGCTTCTAAGAAATAACGAGTTCCCGAAATACCAGCAAATATTTTTTCACACAATCTTGTTGATACTTGGTGGTAATGACCAGTACACAAATCCCACTTGGCTCACCATATTTTGTTCTTCTAGGTTGAAGCGTTCGTCTACAGTAGCAGTTTTTATATTTAGGTTTCTCTCTGTTCTCTCCTATATAGATAGATGAATTTAGTACTCTAAATCCAACATGGTTTGTAGTAGCTCATTGAAACTTGACAATTAAAGGAGTTCTCAGTTTTGTCTCTATGGTTTGTTACCTCTTCAAGTAGCCCTAGGCACAGACTGTGGAAAAGCACTTTCATTGATAGGGGTTGCCAAGCTTCTAAGAAATAACGAGTTTCCGAAATACCAGCAAATATTTTTTCACCCAATCTTGATGATACTTGGTGGTTATGATAAGTACACAAATCCCACGTGGCTTACCAAATTTTCTTCTTCTAGGTTGAAGCGTTCGTCTACAGTAGCACTTTTTATATTTAGGTTTCCCTCTGTTCTCTCCTATATAGATAGATGAATTTGGAACTCTAAATCCAACATGCTTTGTAGTAGCTCCTTGAAACTTGACCAAATAAAGGAGTTCTCAGTTTTGTCTCCATGGTTTGGTTCCTCTTCAAGTAGCCCTAGGCACAGACTGTGGAAAAGCACTTTCACTGAGAGGGTTTGCCAAGCTTCTAAGAAATTACGAGTTTCTGAAATACCAGCAAATATTTTTTCACCCAATCTTGATGATACTTGGTGGTAATGATCAGTACCCAAATCCCACTTGGCTGACCAAATTTTGTTCTTCTAGGATGAAGCATTCGTCTACAGTAGCAGTTTTTATATTTCGTTCCCCTCTGTTCTCTCCTATATAGATAGATGAATTTGGAACTCTAAATCCAGCATGGTTTGTAGTAGCTCTTTGAAACTTGACAAAATAAAGAAATTCCCTGTTTTGTCTCTATGGTTTGTTTCCTCTTCAAGTAGCCCTAGGCACAGACTGTGGAAAAGCACTTTCATTGAGAGGGGTTGCCAAGCTTCTAAGAAATAACGAGTTTCCGAAATACCAGCAAATATTTTTTCACCCAAATTTGATGATACTTGGTGGTAATGATCAGTACACAATTCCCACTTGGCTTACCAAATTTTGTTGTTCTAGGTTGAAGCGTTCGTCTACAGTAGCAGTTTTTATATTTA
The DNA here is from genome assembly GCF_048772815.1 of Callospermophilus lateralis. Classification (NCBI taxonomy): domain Eukaryota; kingdom Metazoa; phylum Chordata; class Mammalia; order Rodentia; family Sciuridae; genus Callospermophilus; species Callospermophilus lateralis. Next base: position 31,783 of record NW_027515426.1, read on the forward strand.
GGTTTCCCTCTGTTCTCTCCTATATAGATAGATGAATTTGGAACTCTAAATCCAACATGGTTTGTAGTAGCTCTTTGAAACTTGACAATTAAAGGAGTTCTCAGTTTTGTCTCTATGGTTTGTTTCCTCTTCAAGTAGCCCTAGGCACAGACTGTGGAAAAGCACTTTCATTGAGATGGGTTGCCAAGCTTCTAAGAAATAACGAGTTTCCGAAATACCAGCAAATATTTTTTCACCCAATCTTGATGATACTTGGTGGTTATGATAAGTACACAAATCCCACGTGGCTTACCAAATTTTCTTCTTCTAGGTTGAAGCGTTCGTCTACAGTAGCACTTTTTATATTTAGGTTTCCCTCTGTTCTCTCCTATATAGATAGATGAATTTGGAACTCTAAATCCAACATGCTTTGTAGTAGCTCCTTGAAACTTGACCAAATAAAGGTGTTCTCAGTTTTGTCTCCATGGTTTGGTTCCTCTTCAAGTAGCCCTAGGCACAGACTGTGGAAAAGCACTTTCACTGAGAGGGTTTGCCAAGCTTCTAAGAAATTACGAGTTTCTGAAATACCAGCAAATATTTTTTCACCCAATCTTGATGATACTTGGTGGTAATGATCAGTACCCAAATCACACTTGGCTCACCAAATTTTGTTCTTCTAGGATGAAGCATTCGTCTACAGTAGCAGTTTTTATATTTCGTTCCCCTCTGTTCTCTCCTATATAGATAGATGAATTTGGAACTCTAAATCCAGCATGGTTTGTAGTAGCTCTTTGAAACTTGACAAAATAAAGAAATTCCCTGTTTTGTCTCTATGGTTTGTTTCCTCTTCAAGTAGCCCTAGGCACAGACTGTGGAAAAGCACTTTCATTGAGAGGGGTTGCCAAGCTTCTAAGAAATAACGAGTTTCCGAAATACCAGCAAATATTTTTTCACCCAAATTTGATGATACTTGGTGGTAATGATCAGTACACAATTCCCACTTGGCTTACCAAATTTTGTTCTTCTAGGTTGAAGCGTTCGTCTACAGTAGCAGTTTTTATATTTAGGTTTCCCTCTGTTCTCTCCTATATAGATAGATGAATTTGGAACTCTAAATCCAACATGGTTTGTAGTAGCTCTTTGAAACTTGACAAAATAAAGGAGTTCTCAGTTTTGTCTCTATGGTTTGTTTCCTCTTCAAGTAGCCCTAGGCACAGACTGTGGAAAAGCACTTTCATTGAGATGGGTTGCCAAGCTTCTAAGAAATAACGAGTTTCCGAAATACCAGCAAATATTTTTTCACCCAATCTTGATGATACTTGGTGGTAATGATCAGTACACAAATCCCACTTGGCTCACCAAATTTTGTTCTTCTAGGATGAAGCGTTCGTCTACAGTAGCAGTTTTTACAATTAGGTTTTTCTCTGTTCTCTCCTATATAGATAGATGAATTTGGAACTATAAATCCAACATGGTTTGTAGTAGCTCTTTGAAACTTGACAAAATAAAGGAGTTCTCAGTTTTGTCTCTATGGTTTGTTTCCTCTTCAAGTAGCCCTAGGCACATACTGTGGAAAAGCACTTTCATTGAGAGGGGTTGCCAAGCTTCTAAGAAATTACGAGTTTCCGAAATACCAGCAAATATTTTTTCACCCAATCTTGATGAAACTTGGTGGTAATGATCAGTACACTAATCCCACTTGGCTCACCAAATTTTGTTCTTCTAGGTTGAAGCATTCGTCTACAGTAGCAGTTTTTATATTTAAGTTACCCTCTGTTCCCTCATATATAGATAGATGAATGTGGAACTCTAAATCCAACATGGTTTATAGTAGCTCTTTGAAACTTAACAAAATAAAGGAGTTCTCAGTTTTGTCTCTATGGTTTGTTTCCTCTTCAAGTAGCCCTAGTCACAGACTGTTTAAAAGCACTTTCATTGAGAGGGGTTGCCAAGCTTCTAAGAAATAACGAGTTTCCGAAATACCAGCAAATATTTTTTCACCCAAATTTGATGATTCTTGGTGGTAATGATCAGTACACAAATCCCACTTGGCTCACGAAGTTTTGTTCTGCTAGTTTGAAGCTTTCGTCTACAGTTGCAGTTTTTATATTTAGGTTTCCCTCTGTTCTCTCCTATATAGATAGATGAATTTGGAACTCTAAATCCAACATGGTTTGTAGTAGCTCTTTGAAACTTGACAAAATAAAGCAGTTCTCAGTTTGTCTCTATGGTTTGTTTCCTCTTAATGTAGACCTTGGCACAGACTGTGGAAATCACTTTCATTTAGATGGGTTGCCAAGCTTCTAGAAAATAACGAGTTTCCGAAATACCAGCAAAAATTTTTTCACACAATCTTGTTGATACTTGGTGGTAATGATCAGTACACAAATCCCACTTGGCTCACCAAATTTTGTTCTTCTAGGTTGAAGCGTTCGTCTACAGTAGCAGTTTTTATATTTAGGTTTCTCTCTGTTCTCTCCTATATAGATAGATGAATTTGGAACTCTAAATCCAACATGGTTTGTAGTAGCTCTTTGAAAATTGACAAATTAAAGGAGTTCTCAGTTTTGTCTCTATGGTTTGTTTCCTCTTCAAGTAGCCCTAGGCACAGACTGTGGAAAAGCACTTTTATTGAGAGGGGTTGCCAAGCTTCTAAGATATAACGAGTTTCCGAAATACCAGCAAATATTTTTTCACCCAATCTTGATGATACTTGGTGGTAATGATCAGTACACAAATCCCACTTGGCTTACCAAATTTTGTTCTTCTAGGTTGAAGCGTTCGTCTACAGTAGCAGTTTTTATATTTAGGTTTCCCTCTGTTCTCTCCTTTATAGATAGATGAATTTGGAACTCTAAATCCAACCTGGTTTGTAGTAGCTTTTTGAAAATTGACAAAATAAAGTAGTTCTCAGTTTTGTCTCTATGGTTTGTTTCCTCTTGAAGTAGCCCTAGGCACAGACAGTGGAAAAGCACTTTCACTGAGAGGGTTTGCCAAGCTTCTAAGAAATTACGAGTTTCCGACATACCAGCATATATTTTTTCACCCAAGCTTGATGATACTTGCTGGTAATGATCAGTACCCAAATCCCACTTGGCTCACCAAATTTTGTTCTTCTAGGTTGAAGCGTTCGTCTACAGTAGCAGTTTTTATATTTATGTTTCTCTCTGTTCTCTCCTATATAGATAGATGAATTTGGAACTCTAAATCCAGCATGGTTTGTAGTAGCTCATTGAAACTTGACAAAATAAAGAACTTCCCTGTTTTGTCAATATGGTTTGTTTCCTCTTCAAGTAGCCCTAGGCAAAGACTGTGGAAAAGCACTTTCATTGAGAGGGGTTGCCAAGCTTCTAAGAAATAACGAGTTTCCGAAATACCATCAAATATTTTTTCACCCAATCTTGATGATACTTGGTTGTAATGATCAGTACACAAATCCCACTTGTCTCACCAAATTTTGTTCTTCTAGGTTGAAGCGATCGTCTACAGTAGCAGTTTTTATATTTAGGTTTCCCTCTCTTCTCTACTATATAGATAGATGAATTTGGAACTCTAAATCCAACATGGTTTGTAGTAGCTCTTTGAAACTTGACAAAATGAAGGAGTTCTCAGTTTTGTCTCTATGGTTTGTTTCCTCTTAAAGTAGACCTAGGCACAGACTGTGGAAAGCACTTTCATTGAGATTGGTTGCCAAGCTTCTAAGAAATAACGAGTTTCTGAAATACCAGCAAATATTTCTTCACCCAATCTTGATGATACTTGGTGGTATTGATCAGTACACAAATCCCACTTGGCTCACCACATTTTGTTCTTCTAGTTTGAAGCGATCGTCTACAGTAGCAGTTTTTATATTTAGGTTTCCCTCTGTTCTCTCCTATATAGATAGAAGAATTTGGAACTCTAAATCCAACATGGATTGTAGTAGCTCTTTGAAACTTGACAAAATAAAGGAGTTCTCAATTTTGTCTCTATGGTTTGTTTCCTCTTCAAGTAGCCCTAGACACAGACTGTGGAAAAGCACTTTCATTGAGAGGGGTTGCCAAGCTTCTACGAAATAACAAGTTTCCGAAATACCAGCAAATATTTTTTCACCCAAATTTGATGATTCTTTTTGGTAATGATCAGTACACAAATCCCACTTGGCTCAGCAAATTTTGTTCTTCTAGGTTGAAGCGTTCGTCTACAGTAGCAGTTTTTATATTTAGGTTTCCCTCTGTTCTCTCCTATATAGATAGATGAATTTGGAACTCTAAATCCAACATGGTTTGTAGTAGCTCTTTGAAACTTGACAAAATAAAGGAGTTCTCAGTTTTGTCTCTATGGTTTGTTTCCTCTTAAAGTAGCCCTAGGCACAGATTGTGGAAAGCACTTTCATTGAGATGGGTTGCCAAGCTTCTAAGAAATAACGAGTTTCCGAAATACCAGCAAATATTTTTTCACACAATCTAGTTGATACTTGGTGGTAATAATCAGTACACAAATCCCACTTGGCTCACCAAATTTTGTTCTTCTAGGTTGAAGCGTTCGTCTACAGTAGCAGTTTTTATATTTAGGTTTCCCTCGATTCTCTGATATATAGATAGATGAATTTGGAACTCTAAATCCAACATGGTTTGTAGTACATCTTTGAAACTTGACAAAATAAAGGAGTTCTCAGTTTTGTTTCTATGGTTTGTTTCCTGTTCAAGTAGCCCTAGGCACAGACTGTGGAAAGCACTTTCATTGAGAGGGGTTGCCAAGCTTCTACGAAATAACGAGTTTCCGAAATACCAGCAAATATTTTTTCACCCAATCTTGATAATACTTGGTGGTAATGATCAGTACACAAATCCCACTTGGCTCACCAAATTTTGTTCTTCTAGGTTGAAGCTTTCGTCAACAGTAGCAGTTTTTATATTTAGGTTTCCCTCTGTTCTCTCCTATATAGATAGATGAATTTGGAACTCTAAATCCAACATGGTGTGTAGTAGCCCTTTGAAACTTGACAAAATAAAGGAGTTCTCAGTTTTGTCTCTATGGTTTGTTTCCTCTTAAAGTAGACCTAGGCACAGACTGTGGAAATCACTTTCATTGAGATGGGTTGCCAAGCTTCTAAGAAATAACGAGTTTCCGAAATACCAGCAAATATTTTTTCACACAATCTTGTTGATACTTGGTGGTAATGACCAGTACACAAATCCCACGTGGCTCACCATATTTTGTTCTTCTAGGTTGAAGCGTTCGTCTACAGTAGCAGTTTTTATATTTAGGTTTCTCTCTGTTCTCTCCTATATAGATAGATGAATTTAGAACTCTAAATCCAACATGGTTTGTAGTAGCTCATTGAAACTTGACAAAATAAAGGAGTTCTCAGTTTTGTCTCTATGGTTTGTTGCCTCTTCAAGTAGCCCTAGGCACAGACTGTGGAAAAGAACTTTCATTGATACGGGTTGCCAAGCTTCTAAGAAATAACGAGTTTCCGAAATACCAGCAAATATTTTTTTAACCAATCTTGATGATACTTGGTGGTTATGATCAGTACACAAATCCCACGTGGCTTACCAAATTTTCTTCTTCTAGGTTGAAGCATTGGTCTACAGTAGCACTTTTTATATTTAGGTTTCCCTCTGTTCTCTCCTATATAGATAGATGAATTTGGAACTCTAAATCCAACATGCTTTGTAGTAGCTCCTTGAAACTTGACCAAATAAAGGAGTTCTCAGTTTTGTCTCTATGGTTTGGTTCCTCTTCAAGTAGCCCTAGGCACAGACTGTGGAAAAGCACTTTCACTGAGAGGGTTTTCCAAGCTTCTAAGAAATTACGTGTTTCTGAAACACCAGCAAATATTTTTTCACCCAATCTTGATGATACTTGGTGGTAATGATCAGTACCCAAATCCCACTTGGCTCACCAAATTTTGTTCTTCTAGGATGAAGCATTCGTCTACAGTAGCAGTTTTTATATTTCGTTCCCCTCTGTTCTCTCCTATATAGATAGATGAATTTGGAACTCTAAATCCAGCATGGTTTGTAGTAGCTCTTTGAAACTTGCCAAAAAAGAAATTCCCTGTTTTGTCTCTATGGTTTGTTTTCTCTTCAAGTAGCCCTAGGCACAGACTGTGGAAAAGCACTTTCATTGAGAGGGGTTGCCAAGCTTCTAAGATATAACGAGTTTCCGAAATACCAGCAAATATTATTTCACCCAAATTTGATGATACTTGGTGGTAATGATCAGTACACAATTCCCACTTGGCTTACCAAATTTTGTTCTTCTAGGTTGAAGCGTTCGTCTACAGTAGCAGTTTTTATATTTAGGTTTCCCTCTGTTCTCTCCTATATAGATAGATGAATTTGGAACTCTAAATCCAACATGGTTTGTAGTACATCTTTGAAACTTGACAAAATAAAGGAGTTCTCAGTTTTGTTTCTATGGTTTGTTTCCTGTTCAAGTAGCCCTAGGCACAGACTGTGGAAAGCACTTTCATTGAGAGGGGTTGCCAAGCTTCTATGAAATAACGAGTGTCCGAAATACCAGCAAATATTTTTTCACCCAATCTTGATAATACTTGGTGGTAATGATCAGTACACAAATCCCACTTGGCTCACCAAATTTTGTTCTTCTAGGTTGAAGCTTTCGTCAACAGTAGCAGTTTTTATATTTAGGTTTCCCTCTGTTCTCTCATATATAGATAGATGAATTTGGAACTCTAAATCCAACATGGTGTGTAGTAGCCCTTTGAAACTTGACAAAATAAAGGAGTTCTCAGTTTTGTCTCTATGGTTTGTTTCCTCTTAAAGTAGACCTAGGCACAGACTGTGGAAATCACTTTCATTGAGATGGGTTGCCAAGCTTCTAAGAAATAACGAGTTTCCGAAATACCAGCAAATATTTTTTCACACAATCTTGTTGATACTTGGTGGTAATGACCAGTACACAAATCCCACTTGGCTCACCATATTTTGTTCTTCTAGGTTGAAGCGTTCGTCTACAGTAGCAGTTTTTATATTTAGGTTTCTCTCTGTTCTCTCCTATATAGATAGATGAATTTAGAACTCTAAATCCAACATGGTTTGTAGTAGCTCATTGAAACTTGACAAAATAAAGGAGTTCTCAGTTTTGTCTCTATGGTTTGTTACCTCTTCAAGTAGCCCTAGGCACAGACTGTGGAAAAGCACTTTAATTGATAGGGGTTGCCAAGCTTCTAAGAAATAACGAGTTTCCGAAGTACCAGCAAATATTTTTTCACCCAATCTTGATGATACTTGGTGGTTATGATCAGTACACAAATCCCACGTGGCTTACCAAATTTTCTTCTTCTAGGTTGAAGCGTTCGTCTACAGTAGCACTTTTTATATTTAGGTTTCCCTCTGTTCTCTCCTATATAGATAGATGAATTTGGAACTCTAAATCCAACATGCTTTGTAGTAGCTCCTTGAAACTTGACCAAATAAAGGAGTTCTCAGTTTTGTCTCTATGGTTTGGTTCCTCTTCAAGTAGCCCTAGGCACAGACTGTGGAAAAGCACTTTCACTGAGAGGGTTTGCCAAGCTTCTAAGAAATTACGTGTTTCTGAAATACCAGCAAATATTTTTTCACCCAATCTTGATGATACTTGGTGGTAATGATCAGTACCCAAATCCCACTTGGCTCACCAAATTTTGTTCTTCTAGGATGAAGCATTCGTCTACAGTAGCAGTTTTTATATTTCGTTCCCCTCTGTTCTCTCCTATATAGATAGATGAATTTGGAACTATAAATCCAACATGGTTTGTAGTAGCTCTTTGAAACTTGACAAAATAAAGGAGTTCTCAGTTTTGTCTCTATGGTTTGTTTCCTCTTCAAGTAGCCCTAGGCACAGAATGTGGAAAAGCACTTTCATTGAGAGGGGTTGCCAAGCTTCTAAGAAATTACGAGTTTCCGAAATACCAGCAAATATTTTTTCACCCAATCTTGATGAAACTTGGTGGTAATGATCAGTACACAAATCCCACTTGGCTCACCAAATTTTGTTCTTCTAGGTTGAAGCATTCGTCAACAGTAGCAGTTTTTATATTTAAGTTACCCTCTGTTCTCTCATATATAGATAGATGAATTTGGAACTCTAAATCCAACATGGTTTATAGTAGCTCTTTGAAACTTAACAAAATAAAGGAGTTCTCAGTTTTGCCTCTATGGTTTGTGTCCTCTTCAAGTAGCCCTAGTCACAGACTGTGGAAAAGCACTTTCATTGAGAGGGGTTGCCAAGCTTCTAAGAAATAACGAGTTTCCGAAATACCAGCAAATATTTTTTCACCCAAATTTGATGATTCTTGGTGGTAATGATCAGTACACAAATCCCACTTGGCTCACGAAGTTTTGTTCTGCTAGTTTGAAGCTTTCGTCTACAGTAGCAGTTTTTATATTTAGGTTTCCCTCTGTTCTCTCCTATATAGATAGATGAATTTGGAACTCTAAATCCAACATGGTTTGTAGTAGCTCTTTGAAACTTGACAAAATAAAGCAGTTCTCAGTTTGTCTCTATGGTTTGTTTCCTCTTAATGTAGACCTTGGCACGGACTGTGGAAATCACTTTCATTTAGATGGGTTGCCAAGCTTCTAAGAAATAACGAGTTTCCGAAATACCAGCAAATATTTTTTCACACAATCTTGTTGATACTTGGTGGTAATGATCAGTACACAAATCCCACTTGCCTCACCAAATTTTGTTCTTCTAGGTTGAAGCGTTCGTCTACAGTAGCAGTTTTTATATTTAGGTTTCTCTCTGTTCTCTCCTATATAGATAGATGAATTTGGAACTCTAAATCCAACATGGTTTGTAGTAGCTCTTTGAGAATTGACAAATTAAAGGAGTTCTCAGTTTTGTCTCTATGGTTTGTTTCCTCTTCAAGTAGCCCTAGGCACAGACTGTGGAAAAGCACTTTTATTGAGAGGGGTTGCCAAGCTTCTAAGAAATAACGAGTTTCCGAAATACCAGCAAATATTTTTTCCCCCAATCTTGATGATACTTGGTGGTAATGATCAGTACACAAATCCCACTTGGCTTACCAAATTTTGTTCTTCTAGGTTGAAGCGTTCGTCTACAGTAGCAGTTTTTATATTTAGGTTTCCCTCTGTTCTCTCCTTTATAGATAGATGAATTTGGAACTCTAAATCCAACCTGGTTTGTAGTAGCTCCTTGAAACTTGACAAAATAAAGTAGTTCTCAGTTTTGTCTCTATGGTTTGTTTCCTCTTCAAGTAGCCCTAGGCACAGACTGTGGAAAAGCACTTTCACCGAGAGGGTTTGACAAGCTTCTAAGAAATTACGAGTTTCCGACATACCAGCATATATTTTTTCACCCAAGCTTGATGATACTTGCTGGTAATGATCAGTACCCAAATCCCACTTGGCTCACCAAATTTTGTTCTTCTAGGATGAAGCATTCGTCTACAGTAGCAGTTTTTATATTTCATTCACCTCTGTTCTCTCCTATATAGATAGATGAATTTGGAACTCTAAATCCAGCATGGTTGTAGTAGCTCCTTGAAACTTGACAAAATAAAGAACTTCCCTGTTTTGTCAATATGGTTTGTTTCCTCTTCAAGTTGCCCTAGGCAAAGACTGTGGAAAAGCACTTTCATTGAGAGGGGTTGCCAAGCTTCTAAGAAATAACGAGTTTCCGAAATACCAGCAAATATTTTCTCACCCAAATTTGATGATACTTGGTGGTAATGATCAGTACACAATTCCCACTTGGCATACCAAATTTTGTTCTTCTAGGTTGAAGCGTTCGTCTACAGTAGCAGTTTTTTTTATTTAGGTTTCCCTCTGTTCTCTCCTATATAGATAGATGAATTTGGAACTCTAAATCCAACATGGTTTGTAGTAGCTCTTTGAAACTTGACAAATAAAGGAGTTCTCAGTTTTGTCTCTATGGTTTGTTTCCTCTTCAAGTAGCCCTAGGCACAGACTGTGGAAAAGCACTTTCATTGAGATGGGTTGCCAAGCTTCTAAGAAATAACGAGTTTCCGAAATACCAGCAAATATTTTTTCACCCAATCTTGATGATACTTGGTGGTAATGATCAGTACACAAATCCCACTTGGCTCACCAAATTTTGTTCTTCTAGGATGAAGCGTTCGTCTACAGTAGCAGTTTTTACAATTAGGTTTTTCTCTGTTCTCTCCTATATAGATAGATGAATTTGGAACTATAAATCCAACATGGTTTGTAGTAGCTCTTTGAAACTTGACAAAATAAAGGAGTTTTCAGTTTTGTCTCTATGGTTTGTTTCCTCTTCAAGTAGCCCTAGGCACAGACTGTGGAAAAGCACTTTCATTGAGAGGGGTTGCCAAGCTTCTAAGAAATTACGAGTTTCCGAAATACCAGCAAATATTTTTTCACCCAATCTTGATGAAACTTGGTGGTAATGATCAGTACACAAATCCCACTTGGCTCACCAAATTTTGTTCTTCTAGGTTGAAGCATTCGTCTACAGTAGCAGTTTTTATATTTAAGTTACCCTCTGTTCTCTCATATATAGATAGATGAATTTGGAACTCTAAATCCAACATGGTTTATAGTAGCTCTTTGAAACTTAACAAAATAAAGGAGTTCTCAGTTTTGTCTCTATGGTTTGTTTCCTCTTCAAGTAGCCCTAGTCACAGACTGTGGAAAAGCACTTTCATTGAGAGGGGTTGCCAAGCTTCTAAGAAATAACGAGTTTCCGAAATACCAGCAAATATTTTTCACCCAAATTTGATGATTCTTGGTGGTAATGATCAGTACACAAATCCCACTTGGCTCACGAAGTTTTGTTCTGCTAGTTTGAAGCTTTCGTCTACAGTAGCAGTTTTTATATTTAGGTTTCCCTCTGTTCTCTCCTATATAGATAGATGAATTTGGAACTCTAAATCCAACATGGTTTGTAGTAGCTCTTTGAAACTTGACAAAATAAAGCAGTTCTCAGTTTGTCTCTATGGTTTGTTTCCTCTTAATGTAGACCTTGGCACAGACTGTGGAAATCACTTTCATTTAGATGGGTTGCCAAGCTTCTAAGAAATAACGAGTTTCCGAAATAAGAGCAAATATTTTTTCACACAATCTTGTTGATACTTGGTGGTAATGATCAGTACACAAATCCCACTTGCCTCACCAAATTTTGTTCTTCTAGGTTGAAGCGTTCGTCTACAGTAGCAGTTTTTACATTTAGGTTTCTCTCTGTTCTCTCCTATATAGATAGATGAATTTGGAACTCTAAATCCAACATGATTTGTAGTAGCTCTTTGAAAATTGACAAATTAAAGGAGTTCTCAGTTTTGTCTCTATGGTTTGTTTCCTCTTCAAGTAGCCCTAGGCACAGACTGTGGAAAAGCACTTTTATTGAGAGGGGTTGCCAAGCTTCTAAGAAATAACGAGTTTCCGAAATACCAGCAAATATTTTTTCCCCCAATCTTGATGATACTGGTGGTAATGATCAGTACACAAATCCCACTTGGCTTACCAAATTTTGTTCTTCTAGGTTGAAGCGTTCGTCTACAGTAGCAGTTTTTATATTTAGGTTTCCCTCTGTTCTCTCCTTTATAGATAGATGAATTTGAAACTCTAAATCCAACCTGGTTTGTAGTAGCTCCTTGAAACTTGACAAAATAAAGTAGTTCTCAGTTTTGTCTCTATGGTTTGTTTCCTCTTCAAGTAGCCCTAGGCACAGACTGTGGAAAAGCACTTTCACCGAGAGGGTTTGACAAGCTTCTAAGAAATTACGAGTTTCCGACATACCAGCATATATTTTTTCACCCAAGCTTGATGATACTTGTTGGTAATGATCAGTACCCAAATTCCACTTGGATCACCAAATTTTGTTCTTCTAGGATGAAGCATTCGTCTACAGTAGCAGTTTTTATATTTCATTCCCCTCTGTTCTCTCCTATATAGATAGATGAATTTGGAACTCTAAATCCAGCATGGTTGTAGTAGCTCATTGAAACTTGACAAAATAAAGAACTTCACTGTTTTGTCAATATGGTTTGTTTCCTCTTCAAGTTGCCCTAGGCACAGACTGTGGAAAAGCACTTTCATTGAGAGGGGTTGCCAAGCTTCTAAGAAATAACGAGTTTCCGAAATACCAGCAAATATTTTCTCACCCAAATTTGATGATACTTGGTGGTAATGATCAGTACACAATTCCCACTTGGCATACCAAATTTTGTTCTTCTAGGTTGAAGCGTTCGTCTACAGTAGCAGTTTTTTTATTTAGGTTTCCCTCTGTTCTCTCCTATATAGATAGATGAATTTGGAACTCTAAATCCAACATGGTTTGTAGTAGCTCTATGAAACTTGACAAATAAAGGAGTTCTCAGTTTTGTCTCTATGGTTTGTTTCCTCTTCAAGTAGCCCTAGGCACAGACTGTGGAAAAGCACTTTCATTGAGATGGGTTGCCAAGCTTCTAAGAAATAACGAGTTTCCGAAATACCAGCAAATATTTTTTCACCCAATCTTGATGATACTTGGTGGTAATGATCAGTACACAAATCCCACTTGGCTCACCAAATTTTGTTCTTCTAGGATGAAGCGTTCGTCTACAGTAGCAGTTTTTACAATTAGGTTTTTCTCTGTTCTCTCCTATATAGATAGATGAATTTGGAACTATAAATCCAACATGGTTTGTAGTAGCTCTTTGAAACTTGACAAAATAAAGGAGTTCTCAGTTTTGTCTCTATGGTTTGTTTCCTCTTCAAGTAGCCCTAGGCACAGACTGTGGAAAAGCACTTTCATTGAGAGGGGTTGCCAAGCTTCTAAGAAATTACGAGTTTCCGAAATACCAGCAAATATTTTTTCACCCAATCTTGATGAAACTTGGTGGTAATGATCAGTACACAAATCCCACTTGGCTCACCAAATTTTGTTCTTCTAGGTTGAAGCATTCGTCTACAGTAGCAGTTTTTATATTTAAGTTACCCTCTGTTCTCTCATATATAGATAGATGAATTTGGAACTCTAAATCCAACATGGTTTATAGTAGCTCTTTGAAACTTAACAAAATAAAGGAGTTCTCAGTTTTGTCTCTATGGTTTCTTTCCTCTTCAAGTAGCCCTAGTCACAGACTGTGGAAAAGCACTTTCATTGAGAGGGGTTGCCAATCTTCTAAGAAATAACGAGTTTCCGAAATACCAGCAAATATTTTTCACCCAAATTTGATGATTCTTGGTGGTAATGATCAGTACACAAATCCCACTTGGCTCACGAAGTTTTGTTCTGCTAGTTTGAAGCTTTCGTCTACAGTAGCAGTTTTTATATTTAGGTTTCAATCTGTTCTCTCCTATATAGATAGATGAATTTGGAACTCTAAATCCAATATGGTTTGTAGTAGCTCTTTGAAACTTGACAAAATAAAGCAGTTCTCAGTTTGTCTCTATGGTTTGTTTCCTCTTAATGTAGACCTTGGCACAGACTGTGGAAATCACTTTCATTTAGATGGGTTGCCAAGCTTCTAAGAAATAACGAGTTTCCGAAATACCAGCAAATATTTTTTCACACAATCTTGTTGATACTTGGTGGTAATGATCAGTACACAAATCCCACTTGGCTCACCAAATTTTGTTGTTCTAGGATGAAGCATTCGTCTACAGTAGCAGTTTTTATATTTTGTTCCCCTCTGTTCTCTCCTATATAGATAGATGAATTTGGAACTCTAAATCCAGCATGGTTTGTAGTAGCTCTTTGAAACTTGCCAAAAAAGAAATTCCCTGTTTTGTCTCTATGGTTTGTTTTCTCTTCAAGTAGCCCTAGGCACAGACTGTGGAAAAGCACTTTCATTGAGATGGGTTGCCAAGCTTCTAAGAAATAACGAGTTTCCGAAATACCAGCAAATATTTTTTCACCCAATCTTGATGATACTTGGTGGTAATGATCAGTACACAAATCCCACTTAGCTCACCAAACTTTGTTCTTCTATGATGAAGCGTTCGTCTACAGTAGCAGTTTTTACAATTAGGTTTTTCTCTGTTCTCTCCTATATAGATAGATGAATTTTAACTATAAATCCAACATGGTTTGTAGTAGCTCTTTGAAACTTGACAAAATAAAGGAGTTCTCAGTTTTGTCTCTATGGTTTGTTTCCTCTTCAAGTAGCCCTAGGCACAGACTGTGGAAAAGCACTTTCATTGAGAGGGGTTGCCAAGCTTCTAAGAAATTACGAGTTTCCGAAATACCAGCAAATATTTTTTCACCCAATCTTGATGAAACTTGGTGGTAATGATCAGTACACAAATCCCACTTGGCTCAACAAATTTTGTTCTTCTAGGTTGAAGCATTCGTCTACAGTAGCAGTTTTTATATTTAAGTTACCCTCTGTTCTCTCATATATAGATAGATGAATTTGGAACTCTAAATCCAACATGGTTTGTAGTAGCTCTTTGAAACTTGACAAAATAAAGCAGTTCTCAGTTTGTCTCTATGGTTTGTTTCCTCTTAATGTAGACCTTGGCACAGACTGTGGAAATCACTTTCATTTAGATGGGTTGCCAAGCTTCTAAGAAATAACGAGTTTCCGAAATACCAGCAAATATTTTTTCACACAATCTTGTTGATACTTGGTGGTAATGATCAGTACACAAATCCCACTTGGCTCACCAAATTTGTTCTTTTAGGTTGAAGCGTTCGTCTACAGTAGCAGTTTTTATATTTAGGTTTCCCTCTGTTCTCTCCTATATAGATAGATGAATTTGGAACTCTAAATCCAACATGGTTTGTAGTAGCTCTTTGAAACTTGACAAATAAAGGAGTTCTCAGTTTTGTCTCTATGGTTTGTTTCCTCTTCAAGTAGCCCTAGGCACAGACTGTGGAAAAGCACTTTCATTGAGATGGGTTGCCAAGCTTCTAAGAAATAACGAGTTTCCGAAATACCAGCAAATATTTTTTCACCCAATCTTGATGATACTTGGTGGTAATGATCAGTACACAAATCCCACTTGGCTCACCAAATTTTGTTCTTCTAGGATGAAGCGTTCGTCTACAGTAGCAGTTTTTACAATTAGGTTTTTCTCTGTTCTCTCCTATATAGATAGATGAATTTGGAACTCTAAATCCAACATGGTTTGTAGTAGCTCTTTGAAACTTGACAAAATAAAGCAGTTCTCAGTTTGTCTCTATGGTTTGTTTCCTCTTAATGTAGACCTTGGCACAGACTGTGGAAATCACTTTCATTTAGATGGGTTGCCAAGCTTCTAAGAAATAACGAGTTTCCGAAATACCAGCAAATATTTTTTCACACAATCTTGTTGATACTTGGTGGTAATGATCAGTACACAAATCCCACTTGGCTCACCAAATTTGGTTCTTCTAGGTTGAAGCGTTCGTCTACAGTAGCAGTTTTTATATTTAGGTTTCTCTCTGTTCTCTCCTATATAGATAGATGAATTTGGAACTCTAAATCCAACATGGTTTGTAGTAGCTCTTTGAAAATTGAAAAATTAAAGAAGTTCTCAGTTTTGTCTCTATGGTTTGTTTCCTCTTCAAGTAGCCCTAGGCACAGACTGTGGAAAGCACTTTTATTGAGAGGGGTTGCCAGGTTCTAAGAAATAACGAGTTTCCGAAATACCAGCAAATATTTTTTCCCCCAATCTTGATGATGCTTGGTGGTAATGATCAGTACACAAATCCCACTTGGCTTACCAAATTTTGTTCTTCTAGGTTGAAGCGTTCGTCTACAGTAGCAGTTTTTATATTTAGGTTTCCCTCTGTTCTCTCCTTTATAGATAGATGAATTTGGAACTCTAAATCCAACCTGGTTTGTAGTAGCTCCTTGAAACTTGGCAAAATAAAGTAGTTCTCAGTTTCGTCTCTATGGTTTGTTTCCTCTTCAAGTAGCCCTAGGCACAGACTGTGGAAAAGCACTTTCACTGAGAGGGTTTGCCAAGCTTCTAAGAAATTACGAGTTTCCGACATACCAGCATATATTTTTTCACCCAAGCTTGATGATACTTGCTGGTAATGATCAGTACCCAAATCCCACTTGGCTCACCAAATTTTGTTCTTCTAGGATGAAGCATTCGTCTACAGTAGCAGTTTTTATATTTCGTTCCCCTCTGTTCTCTCCTATATAGATAGATGAATTTGGAACTCTAAATCCAGCATGGTTTGTAGTAGCTCATTGAAACTTGACAAAATAAAGAACTTCCCTGTTTTGTCAATATGGTTTGTTTCCTCTTCAAGTAGCCCTAGGCACAGACTGTCTAAAAGCACTTTCATTGAGAGGGGTTGCCAAGCTTCTAAGAAATAACGAGTTTCCGAAATACCAGCAAATATTTTTTCACCCAAATTTGATGATTCTTGGTGGTAATGATCAGTACACAAATCCCACTTGGCTCACCACATTTTGTTCTTCTAGGTTGAAGCGTTCGTCTACAGTAGCAGTTTTTATATTTAGATTTCTCTCTGTTCTCACCTATAGAGATAGATGAATTTGAAATTCTAAATCCAACATGGTTTGTAGTAGCTCTTTGAAACTTGACAAAATAAAGGTGTTCTCAGTTTTTTCTCTATGGTTTGTTTCCTCTTCAAGTAGCCCTTGGCACAGACTGTGGAAAAGCACTTTCATTGAGATGGGTTGCCAAGCTTCTGAGAAATAACGAGTTTCCGAAATACCAGCAAATATTTTTTCACCCAATCTTGATGATACTTGGTGGTAATGATCAGTACACAAATCCCACTTGGCTCACCAAATTTTGTTCTACTAGGATGAAGCGTTCGTCTACAGTAGCAGTTTTTACAATTAGGTTTTTCTCTGTTCTCTCCTATATAGATAGATGAATTTGGAACTCTAAATCCAACATGGTTTGTAGTAGATCTTTGAAACTTGACAAAATAAAGCAGTTCTCAGTTTGTCTCTATGGTTTGTTTCCTCTTAATGTAGACCTTGGCACAGACTGTGGAAATCACTTTCATTTAGATGGGTTGCCAAGCTTCTAAGAAATAACGAGTTTCCGAAATACCAGCAAATATTTTTTCACACAATCTTGTTGACACTTGGTGGTAATGATCAGTACACAAATCCCACTTGGCTCACCAAATTTTGTTCTTTTAGGTTGAAGCGTTCGTCTACAGTAGCAGTTTTTATATTTAGGTTTCCCTCTGTTCTCTCCTATATAGATAGATGAATTTGGAACTCTAAATCCAACATGGTTTGTAGTAGCTCTTTGAAACTTGACAAATAAAGGAGTTCTCAGTTTTGTCTCTATGGTTTGTTTCCTCTTCAAGTAGCCCTAGGCACAGACTGTGGAAAAGCACTTTCATTGAGATGGGTTGCCAAGCTTCTAAGAAATAACGAGTTTCCGAAATACCAGCAAATATTTTTTCACCCAATCTTGATGATACTTGGTGGTAATGATCAGTACACAAATCCCACTTGGCTCACCAAATTTTGTTCTTCTAGGATGAAGCGTTCGTCTACAGTAGCAGTTTTACAATTAGGTTTTTCTCTGTTCTCTCCTATATAGATAGATGAATTTGGAACTATAAATCCAACATGGTTTGTAGTAGCTCTTTGAAACTTGACAAAATAAAGGAGTTTTCAGTTTTGTCTCTATGGTTTGTTTCCTCTTCAAGTAGCCCTAGGCACAGACTGTGGAAAAGCACTTTCATTGAGAGGGGTTGCCAAGCTTCTAAGAAATTACGAGTTTCCGAAATACCAGCAAATATTTTTTCACCCAATCTTGATGAAACTTGGTGGTAATGATCAGTACACAAATCCCACTTGGCTCACCAAATTTTGTTCTTCTAGGTTGAAGCATTCGTCTACAGTAGCAGTTTTTATATTTAAGTTACCCTCTGTTCTCTCATATATAGATAGATGAATTTGGAACTCTAAATCCAACATGGTTTATAGTAGCTCTTTGAAACTTAACAAAATAAAGGAGTTCTCAGTTTTGTCTCTATGGTTTGTTTCCTCTTCAAGTAGCCCTAGTCACAGACTGTGGAAAAGCACTTTCATTGAGAGGGGTTGCCAAGCTTCTAAGAAATAACGAGTTTCCGAAATACCAGCAAATATTTTTCACCCAAATTTGATGATTCTTGGTGGTAATGATCAGTACACAAATCCCACTTGGCTCACGAAGTTTTGTTCTGCTAGTTTGAAGCTTTCGTCTACAGTAGCAGTTTTTATATTTAGGTTTCCCTCTGTTCTCTCCTATATAGATAGATGAATTTGGAACTCTAAATCCAACATGGTTTGTAGTAGCTCTTTGAAACTTGACAAAATAAAGCAGTTCTCAGTTTGTCTCTATGGTTTGTTTCCTCTTAATGTAGACCTTGGCACAGACTGTGGAAATCACTTTCATTTAGATGGGTTGCCAAGCTTCTAAGAAATAACGAGTTTCCGAAATAAGAGCAAATATTTTTCACACAATCTTGTTGATACTTGGTGGTAATGATCAGTACACAAATCCCACTTGCCTCACCAAATTTTGTTCTTCTAGGTTGAAGCGTTCGTCTACAGTAGCAGTTTTTACATTTAGGTTTCTCTCTGTTCTCTCCTATATAGATAGATGAATTTGGAACTCTAAATCCAACATGATTTGTAGTAGCTCTTTGAAAATTGACAAATTAAAGGAGTTCTCAGTTTTGTCTCTATGGTTTGTTTCCTCTTCAAGTAGCCCTAGGCACAGACTGTGGAAAAGCACTTTTATTGAGAGGGGTTGCCAAGCTTCTAAGAAATAACGAGTTCCGAAATACCAGCAAATATTTTTTCCCCCAATCTTGATGATACTGGTGGTAATGATCAGTACACAAATCCCACTTGGCTTACCAAATTTTGTTCTTCTAGGTTGAAGCGTTCGTCTACAGTAGCAGTTTTATATTTAGGTTTCCCTCTGTTCTCTCCTTTATAGATAGATGAATTTGGAACCTCTAAATCCAACCTGGTTTGTAGTAGCTCCTTGAAACTTGACAAAATAAAGTAGTTCTCAGTTTTGTCTCTATGGTTTGTTTCCTCTTCAAGTAGCCCTAGGCACAGACTGTGGAAAAGCACTTTCACCGAGAGGGTTTGACAAGCTTCTAAGAAATTACGAGTTTCCGACATACCAGCATATATTTTTTCACCCAAGCTTGATGATACTTGTTGGTAATGATCAGTACCCAAATCCCACTTGGATCACCAAATTTTGTTCTTCTAGGATGAAGCATTCGTCTACAGTAGCAGTTTTTATATTTCATTCCCCTCTGTTCTCTCCTATATAGATAGATGAATTTGGAACTCTAAATCCAGCATGGTTGTAGTAGCTCATTGAAACTTGACAAAATAAAGAACTTCACTGTTTTGTCAATATGGTTTGTTTCCTCTTCAAGTTGCCCTAGGCACAGACTGTGGAAAAGCACTTTCATTGAGAGGGGTTGCCAAGCTTCTAAGAAATAACGAGTTTCCGAAATACCAGCAAATATTTTCTCACCCAAATTTGATGATACTTGGTGGTAATGATCAGTACACAATTCCCACTTGGCATACCAAATTTTGTTCTTCTAGGTTGAAGCGTTCGTCTACAGTAGCAGTTTTTTTATTTAGGTTTCCCTCTGTTCTCTCCTATATAGATAGATGAATTTGGAACTCTAAATCCAACATGGTTTGTAGTAGCTCTATGAAACTTGACAAATAAAGGAGTTCTCAGTTTTGTCTCTATGGTTTGTTTCCTCTTCAAGTAGCCCTAGGCACAGACTGTGGAAAAGCACTTTCATTGAGATGGGTTGCCAAGCTTCTAAGAAATAACGAGTTTCCGAAATACCAGCAAATATTTTTTCACCCAATCTTGATGATACTTGGTGGTAATGATCAGTACACAAATCCCACTTGGCTCACCAAATTTTGTTCTTCTAGGATGAAGCGTTCGTCTACAGTAGCAGTTTTTACAATTAGGTTTTTCTCTGTTCTCTCCTATATAGATAGATGAATTTGGAACTATAAATCCAACATGGTTTGTAGTAGCTCTTTGAAACTTGACAAAATAAAGGAGTTCTCAGTTTTGTCTCTATGGTTTGTTTCCTCTTCAAGTAGCCCTAGGCACAGACTGTGGAAAAGCACTTTCATTGAGAGGGGTTGCCAAGCTTCTAAGAAATTACGAGTTTCCGAAATACCAGCAAATATTTTTTCACCCAATCTTGATGAAACTTGGTGGTAATGATCAGTACACAAATCCCACTTGGCTCACCAAATTTTGTTCTTCTAGGTTGAAGCATTCGTCTACAGTAGCAGTTTTTATATTTAAGTTACCCTCTGTTCTCTCATATATAGATAGATGAATTTGGAACTCTAAATCCAACATGGTTTATAGTAGCTCTTTGAAACTTAACAAAATAAAGGAGTTCTCAGTTTTGTCTCTATGGTTTCTTTCCTCTTCAAGTAGCCCTAGTCACAGACTGTGGAAAAGCACTTTCATTGAGAGGGGTTGCCAATCTTCTAAGAAATAACGAGTTTCCGAAATACCAGCAAATATTTTTCACCCAAATTTGATGATTCTTGGTGGTAATGATCAGTACACAAATCCCACTTGGCTCACGAAGTTTTGTTCTGCTAGTTTGAAGCTTTCGTCTACAGTAGCAGTTTTTATATTTAGGTTTCCCTCTGTTCTCTCCTATATAGATAGATGAATTTGGAACTCTAAATCCAATATGGTTTGTAGTAGCTCTTTGAAACTTGACAAAATAAAGCAGTTCTCAGTTTGTCTCTATGGTTTGTTTCCTCTTAATGTAGACCTTGGCACAGACTGTGGAAATCACTTTCATTTAGATGGGTTGCCAAGCTTCTAAGAAATAACGAGTTTCCGAAATACCAGCAAATATTTTTTCACACAATCTTGTTGATACTTGGTGGTAATGATCAGTACACAAATCCCACTTGGCTCACCAAATTTTGTTGTTCTAGGATGAAGCATTCGTCTACAGTAGCAGTTTTTATATTTTGTTCCCCTCTGTTCTCTCCTATATAGATAGATGAATTTGGAACTCTAAATCCAGCATGGTTTGTAGTAGCTCTTTGAAACTTGCCAAAAAAGAAATTCCCTGTTTTGTCTCTATGGTTTGTTTTCTCTTCAAGTAGCCCTAGGCACAGACTGTGGAAAAGCACTTTCATTGAGATGGGTTGCCAAGCTTCTAAGAAATAACGAGTTTCCGAAATACCAGCAAATATTTTTTCACCCAATCTTGATGATACTTGGTGGTAATGATCAGTACACAAATCCCACTTAGCTCACCAAACTTTGTTCTTCTATGATGAAGCGTTCGTCTACAGTAGCAGTTTTTACAATTAGGTTTTTCTCTGTTCTCTCCTATATAGATAGATGAATTTTAACTATAAATCCAACATGGTTTGTAGTAGCTCTTTGAAACTTGACAAAATAAAGGAGTTCTCAGTTTTGTCTCTATGGTTTGTTTCCTCTTCAAGTAGCCCTAGGCACAGACTGTGGAAAAGCACTTTCATTGAGAGGGGTTGCCAAGCTTCTAAGAAATTACGAGTTTCCGAAATACCAGCAAATATTTTTTCACCCAATCTTGATGAAACTTGGTGGTAATGATCAGTACACAAATCCCACTTGGCTCAACAAATTTTGTTCTTCTAGGTTGAAGCATTCGTCTACAGTAGCAGTTTTTATATTTAAGTTACCCTCTGTTCTCTCATATATAGATAGATGAATTTGGAACTCTAAATCCAACATGGTTTGTAGTAGCTCTTTGAAACTTGACAAAATAAAGCAGTTCTCAGTTTGTCTCTATGGTTTGTTTCCTCTTAATGTAGACCTTGGCACAGACTGTGGAAATCACTTTCATTTAGATGGGTTGCCAAGCTTCTAAGAAATAACGAGTTTCCGAAATACCAGCAAATATTTTTTCACACAATCTTGTTGATACTTGGTGGTAATGATCAGTACACAAATCCCACTTGGCTCACCAAATTTGTTCTTTTAGGTTGAAGCGTTCGTCTACAGTAGCAGTTTTTATATTTAGGTTTCCCTCTGTTCTCTCCTATATAGATAGATGAATTTGGAACTCTAAATCCAACATGGTTTGTAGTAGCTCTTTGAAACTTGACAAATAAAGGAGTTCTCAGTTTTGTCTCTATGGTTTGTTTCCTCTTCAAGTAGCCCTAGGCACAGACTGTGGAAAAGCACTTTCATTGAGATGGGTTGCCAAGCTTCTAAGAAATAACGAGTTTCCGAAATACCAGCAAATATTTTTTCACCCAATCTTGATGATACTTGGTGGTAATGATCAGTACACAAATCCCACTTGGCTCACCAAATTTTGTTCTTCTAGGATGAAGCGTTCGTCTACAGTAGCAGTTTTTACAATTAGGTTTTTCTCTGTTCTCTCCTATATAGATAGATGAATTTGGAACTCTAAATCCAACATGGTTTGTAGTAGCTCTTTGAAACTTGACAAAATAAAGCAGTTCTCAGTTTGTCTCTATGGTTTGTTTCCTCTTAATGTAGACCTTGGCACAGACTGTGGAAATCACTTTCATTTAGATGGGTTGCCAAGCTTCTAAGAAATAACGAGTTTCCGAAATACCAGCAAATATTTTTTCACACAATCTTGTTGATACTTGGTGGTAATGATCAGTACACAAATCCCACTTGGCTCACCAAATTTGGTTCTTCTAGGTTGAAGCGTTCGTCTACAGTAGCAGTTTTTATATTTAGGTTTCTCTCTGTTCTCTCCTATATAGATAGATGAATTTGGAACTCTAAATCCAACATGGTTTGTAGTAGCTCTTTGAAAATTGAAAAATTAAAGAAGTTCTCAGTTTTGTCTCTATGGTTTGTTTCCTCTTCAAGTAGCCCTAGGCACAGACTGTGGAAAGCACTTTTATTGAGAGGGGTTGCCAGGTTCTAAGAAATAACGAGTTTCCGAAATACCAGCAAATATTTTTTCCCCCAATCTTGATGATGCTTGGTGGTAATGATCAGTACACAAATCCCACTTGGCTTACCAAATTTTGTTCTTCTAGGTTGAAGCGTTCGTCTACAGTAGCAGTTTTTATATTTAGGTTTCCCTCTGTTCTCTCCTTTATAGATAGATGAATTTGGAACTCTAAATCCAACCTGGTTTGTAGTAGCTCCTTGAAACTTGGCAAAATAAAGTAGTTCTCAGTTTCGTCTCTATGGTTTGTTTCCTCTTCAAGTAGCCCTAGGCACAGACTGTGGAAAAGCACTTTCACTGAGAGGGTTTGCCAAGCTTCTAAGAAATTACGAGTTTCCGACATACCAGCATATATTTTTTCACCCAAGCTTGATGATACTTGCTGGTAATGATCAGTACCCAAATCCCACTTGGCTCACCAAATTTTGTTCTTCTAGGATGAAGCATTCGTCTACAGTAGCAGTTTTTATATTTCGTTCCCCTCTGTTCTCTCCTATATAGATAGATGAATTTGGAACTCTAAATCCAGCATGGTTTGTAGTAGCTCATTGAAACTTGACAAAATAAAGAACTTCCCTGTTTTGTCAATATGGTTTGTTTCCTCTTCAAGTAGCCCTAGGCACAGACTGTGGAAAAGCACTTTCATTGAGAGGGGTTGCCAAGCTTCTAAGAAATAACGAGTTTCCGAAATACCAGCAAATATTTTTTCACCCAAATTTGATGATTCTTGGTGGTAATGATCAGTACACAAATCCCACTTGGCTCACCACATTTTGTTCTTCTAGGTTGAAGCGTTCGTCTACAGTAGCAGTTTTTATATTTAGATTTCTCTCTGTTCTCACCTATAGAGATAGATGAATTTGAAATTCTAAATCCAACATGGTTTGTAGTAGCTCTTTGAAACTTGACAAAATAAAGGTGTTCTCAGTTTTTTCTCTATGGTTTGTTTCCTCTTCAAGTAGCCCTTGGCACAGACTGTGGAAAAGCACTTTCATTGAGATGGGTTGCCAAGCTTCTGAGAAATAACGAGTTTCCGAAATACCAGCAAATATTTTTTCACCCAATCTTGATGATACTTGGTGGTAATGATCAGTACACAAATCCCACTTGGCTCACCAAATTTTGTTCTACTAGGATGAAGCGTTCGTCTACAGTAGCAGTTTTTACAATTAGGTTTTTCTCTGTTCTCTCCTATATAGATAGATGAATTTGGAACTCTAAATCCAACATGGTTTGTAGTAGATCTTTGAAACTTGACAAAATAAAGCAGTTCTCAGTTTGTCTCTATGGTTTGTTTCCTCTTAATGTAGACCTTGGCACAGACTGTGGAAATCACTTTCATTTAGATGGGTTGCCAAGCTTCTAAGAAATAACGAGTTTCCGAAATACCAGCAAATATTTTTTCACACAATCTTGTTGATACTTGGTGGTAATGATCAGTACACAAATCCCACTTGGCTCACCAAATTTTGTTCTTTTAGGTTGAAGCGTTCGTCTACAGTAGCAGTTTTTATATTTAGGTTTCCCTCTGTTCTCTCCTATATAGATAGATGAATTTGGAACTCTAAATCCAACATGGTTTGTAGTAGCTCTTTGAAACTTGACAAATAAAGGAGTTCTCAGTTTTGTCTCTATGGTTTGTTTCCTCTTCAAGTAGCCCTAGGCACAGACTGTGGAAAAGCACTTTCATTGAGATGGGTTGCCAAGCTTCTAAGAAATAACGAGTTTCCGAAATACCAGCAAATATTTTTTCACCCAATCTTGATGATACTTGGTGGTAATGATCAGTACACAAATCCCACTTGGCTCACCAAATTTTGTTCTTCTAGGATGAAGCGTTCGTCTACAGTAGCAGTTTTTACAATTAGGTTTTTCTCTGTTCTCTCCTATATAGATAGATGAATTTGGAACTATAAATCCAACATGTTTTGTAGTAGCTCTTTGAAACTTGACAAAACAAAGGAGTTCTCAGTTTTGTCTCTATGGTTTGTTTCCTCTTCAAGTAGCCCTAGGCACAGACTGTGGAAAAGCACTTTCATTGAGAGGGGTTGCCAAGCTTCTAAGAAATTACGAATTTCCGAAATACCAACAAATATTTTTTCACCCAATCTTGATGAAACTTGGTGGTAATGATCAGTACACAAATCCCACTTGGCTCACCAAATTTTGTTCTTCTAGGTTGAAGCATTCGTCTACAGTAGCAGTTTTTATATTTAAGTTACCCTCTGTTCTCTCATATATAGATAGATGAATTTGGAACTCTAAATCCAACATGGTTTATAGTAGCTCTTTGAAACTTAACAAAATAAAGCAGTTCTCAGTTTTGTCTCTATGGTTTGTTTCCTCTTCAAGTAGCCCTAGTCACAGACTGTGGAAAAGCACTTTCATTGAGAGGGGTTGCCAAGCTTCTAAGAAATAACGAGTTTCCGAAATACCAGCAAATATTTTTCACCCAAATTTGATGATTCTTGGTGGTAATGATCAGTACACAAATCCCACTTGGCTCACGAAGTTTTGTTCTGCTAGTTTGAAGCTTTCGTCTACAGTAGCAGTTTTTTTATTTAGGTTTCCCTCTGTTCTCTCCTATATAGATAGATGAATTTGGAACTCTAAATCCAACATGGTTTGTAGTAGCTCTTTGAAACTTGACAAAATAAAGCAGTTCTCAGTTTGTCTCTATGGTTTGTTTCCTCTTAATGTAGACCTTGGCACAGACTGTGGAAATACTTTCATTTAGATGGGTTGCCAAGCTTCTAAGAAATAACGAGTTTCCGAAATACCAGCAAATATTTTTTCACACAATCTTGTTGATACTTGGTGGTAATGATCAGTACACAAATCCCACTTGGCTCACCAAATTTGGTTCTTCTAGGTTGAAGCGTTCGTCTACAGTAGCAGTTTTTATATTTAGGTTTCTCTCTGTTCTCTCCTATATAGATAGATGAATTTGGAACTCTAAATCCAACATGGTTTGTAGTAGCTCTTTGAAAATTGACAAATTAAAGGAGTTCTCAGTTTTGTCTCTATGGTTTGTTTCCTCTTCAAGTAGCCCTAGGCACAGACTGTGGAAAGCACTTTTATAGAGAGGGGTTGCCCAGCTTCTAAGAAATAACGAGTTTCCGAAATACCAGCAAATATTTTTTCCCCCAATCTTGATGATGCTTGGTGGTAATGATCAGTACACAAATCCCACTTGGCTTACCAAATTTTGTTCTTTAGGTTGAAGCGTTCGTCTACAGTAGCAGTTTTTATATTTAGGTTTCCCTCTGTTCTCTCCTTTATAGATAGATGAATTTGGAACTCTAAATCCAACCTGGTTTGTAGTAGCTCCTTGAAACTTGGCAAAATAAAGTAGTTCTCAGTTTCGTCTCTATGGTTTGTTTCCTCTTCAAGTAGCCCTAGCAACAGACTGTGGAAAAGCACTTTCACTGAGAGGGTTTGCCAAGCTTCTAAGAAATTACGAGTTTCCGACATACCAGCATATATTTTTTCACCCAAGCTTGATGATACTTGCTGGTAATGATCAGTACCCAAATCCCACTTGGCTCACCAAATTTTGTTCTTCTAGGATGAAGCATTCGTCTACAGTAGCAGTTTTTATATTTCGTTCCCCTCTGTTCTCTCCTATATAGATAGATGAATTTGGAACTCTAAATCCAGCATGGTTTGTAGTAGCTCATTGAAACTTGACAAAATAAAGAACTTCCCTGTTTTGTCAATATGGTTTTTTCCTCTTCAAGTAGCCCTAGGCACAGACTGTGGAAAAGCACTTTCATTGAGAGGGGTTGCCAAGCTTCTAAGAAATAACGAGTTTCCGAAATACCAGCAAATATTTTTTCACCCAAATTTGATGATTCTTGGTGGTAATGATCAGTACACAAATCCCACTTGGCTCACCAAATTTTGTTCTTCTAGGTTGAAGCGTTCGTCTACAGTAGCAGTTTTTATATTTAGATTTCTCTCTGTTCTCACCTATAGAGATAGATGAATTTGAAATTCTAAATCCAACATGGTTTGTAGTAGCTCTTTGAAACTTGACAAAATAAAGGTGTTCTCAGTTTTTTCTCTATGGTTTGTTTCCTCTTCAAGTAGCCCTTGGCACAGACTGTGGAAAAGCACTTTCATTGAGATGGGTTGCCAAGCTTCTAAGAAATAACGAGTTTCCGAAATACCAGCAAATATTTTTTCACCCAATCTTGATGATACTTGGTGGTAATGATCAGTACACAAATCCCACTTGGCTCACCAAATTTTGTTCTACTAGGATGAAGCGTTCGTCTACAGTAGCAGTTTTTACAATTAGGTTTTTTTCTGTTCTCTCCTATATAGATAGATGAATTTGGAACTCTAAATCCAACATGGTTTGTAGTAGCTCCTTGAAACGTGACAAAATAAAGCAGTTCTCAGTTTGTCTCTATGGTTTGTTTCCTCTTAATGTAGACCTTGGCACAGACTGTGGAAATCACTTTCATTTAGATGGGTTGCCAAGCTTCTAAGAAATAACGAGTTTCCGAAATACCAGCAAATATTTTTTCACACAATCTTGTTGATACTTGGTGGTAATGATCAGTACACAAATCCCACTTGGCTCACCAAATTTGTTCTTTTAGGTTGAAGCGTTCGTCTACAGTAGCAGTTTTTATATTTAGGTTTCCCTCTGTTCTCTCCTATATAGATAGATGAATTTGGAACTCTAAATCCAACATGGTTTGTAGTAGCTCTTTGAAACTTGACAAATAAAGGAGTTCTCAGTTTTGTCTCTATGGTTTGTTTCCTCTTCAAGTAGCCCTAGGCACAGACTGTGGAAAAGCACTTTCATTGAGATGGGTTGCCAAGCTTCTAAGAAATAACGAGTTTCCGAAATACCAGCAAATATTTTTTCGCCCAATCTTGATGATACTTGGTGGTAATGATCAGTACACAAATCCCACTTGGCTCACCAAATTTTGTTCTTCTAGGATGAAGCATTCGTCTACAGTAGCAGTTTTTATATTTAAGTTACCCTCTGTTCTCTCATATATAGATAGATGAATTTGGAACTCTAAATCCAACATGGTTTATAGTAGCTCTTTGAAACTTAACAAAATAAAGGAGTTCTCAGTTTTGTCTCTATGGTTTGTTTCCTCTTCAAGTAGTCCTAGTCACAGACTGTGGAAAAGCACTTTCATTGAGAGGGGTTGCCAAGCTTCTAAGAAATAACGAGTTTCCGAAATACCAGCAAATATTTTTTCACCCAATCTTGATGATACTTGGTGGTAATGATCAGTACAAAAATCCCACTTGGCTCACCAAATTTTGTTCTTCTAGGATGAAGCGTTCGTCTACAGTAGCAGTTTTTACAATTAGGTTTTTCTCTGTTCTCTCCTATATAGATAGATGAATTTGGAACTCTAAATCCAACATGGTTTGTAGTAGCTCTTTGAAACTTGACAAAATAAAGGAGTTCTCAGTTTTGTCTCTATGGTTTGTTTCCTCTTCCAGTAGCCCTAGGCACAGACTGTGGAAAGGCACTTTCATTGAGAGGGGTTGCCAAGCTTCTAAAAAATTACGAGTTTCCGAAATACCAGCAAATATTTTTTCACCCAATCTTGAAGATACTTGGTGGTAGTGATCAGTACACAAATCCCACTTGGCTCACCACATTTTGTTCTTCTAGGTTGAAGCGTTTGTCTACAGTAGCAGTTTTTATATTTAGGTTTCCCTCTGTTCTCTCATATATAGATAGATGAATTTGGAACTCTAAATCCAACCTGGTTTGTAGTAGCTCTTTGAAACTTGACAAAATAAAGGAGTTCTCAGATTTGTCTCTATGGTTTGTTTCCTCTTCAAGTATCCCTAGGCACAGATTGTGGAAAAGCACTTTCATTGAGAGGGGTTGCCAAGCTTCTACGAAATAACGAGTTTCCGAAATACCAGCAAATATATTTTCACCCAAATTTGATGATTCTTTTTGGTAATGATCAGTACACAAATCCCACTTAGCTCACCAAATTTTGTTCTTCTAGGTTGAAGCGTTCGTCTACAGTAGCAGTTTTTATATTTAGGTTTCCCTCTGTTCTCTCCTATATAGATAGATGAATTTGGAACTCTAAATCCAACATGGTTTGTAGTAGCTCTTTGAAACTTGACAAAATAAAGGAGTTCTCAGTTTTGTCTCTATGGTTTGTTTCCTCTTAATGTAGCCCTAGGCACAGACTGTGGAAAGCACTTTCATTGATATGGGTTGCCAAGCTTCTAAGAAATGACGAGTTTCCGAAATACCAGCAAATATTTTATCACACAATCTAGTTGATACTTGGTGGTAATGATCAGTACACAAATCCCACTTGGCTCACCAAATTTTGTTCTTCTAGGTTGAAGCGTTCGTCTACAGTAGCAGTTTTTATATTTAGGTTTCTCTCTGTTCTCTCCTATATAGATAGATGAATTTGGAACTCTAAATCCAATATGCTTTGTAGTAGCTACTTGAAACTTGTCAAAATAAAGGAGTTCTCAGTTTTGTCTCTATGGTTTGGTTCCTCTTCAAGTAGCCCTTGGCACAGACTGTGGAAAAGCACTTTCACTGAGAGGGTTTGCCAAGCTTCTAAGAAATTACGAGTTTCCGAAATACCAGCAAATATTTTTTCACCCAATCTTGATGATACTTGGTGGTAATGATCAGTACACAAATCCCACTTGGCTCACCAAATTTTTTTCTTCTAGGTTGAAGCGTTCGTCTACAGTAGCAGTTTTTATATTTAGATTTCTCTCTGTTCTCACCTATAGAGATAGATGAATTTGAAATTCTAAATCCAACATGGTTTGTAG
The DNA here is from genome assembly GCF_048772815.1 of Callospermophilus lateralis. Taxonomy (NCBI): domain Eukaryota; kingdom Metazoa; phylum Chordata; class Mammalia; order Rodentia; family Sciuridae; genus Callospermophilus; species Callospermophilus lateralis. The sequence continues at coordinate 61,429 of NW_027515426.1, forward strand.
TAGCTCTTTGAAACTTGACAAAATAAAGGAGTTCTCAGTTTTTTCTCTATGGTTTGTTTCCTCTTCAAGTAGCCCTTGGCACAGACTGAGGAAAAGCACTTTCATTGAGATGGGTTGCCAAGCTTCTAAGAAATAACGAGTTTCCGAAATACCAGCAAATATTTTTTCACCCAATCTTGATGATACTTGCTGGTAATGATCAGTACACAAATCCCACTTGGCTCACCAAATTTTGTTCTTCTAGGATGAAGCGTTCGTCTACAGTAGCAGTTTTTACAATTAGGTTTTTCTCTGTTCTCTCCTATATAGATAGATGAATTTGGAACTATAAATCCAACATGGTTTGTAGTAGCTCTTTGAAACTTGACAAAATAAAGGAGTTCTCAGTTTTGTCTCTAAGGTTTGTTTCCTCTTCAAGTAGCCCTAGGCACAGACTGTGGAAAGGCACTTTCATTGAGAGGGGTTGCCAAGCTTCTAAAAAATTACGAGTTTCCGAAATACCAGCAAATATTTTTTCACCCAATCTTGATGATACTTGGTGGTAGTGATCAGTACACAAATCCCACTTGGCTCACCACATTTTGTTCTTCTAGGTTGAAGCGTTTGTCTACAGTAGCAGTTTTTATATTTAGGTTTCCCTCTGTTCTCTCATATATAGATAGATGAATTTGGAACTCTAAATCCAACCTGGTTTGTAGTAGCTCTTTGAAACTTGACAAAATAAAGGAGTTCTCAGATTTGTCTCTATTGTTTGTTTCCTCTTCAAGTAGCCCTAGGCACAGACTGTGGAAAAGCACTTTCATTGAGAGGGGTTGCCAATCTTCTAAGAAATAACGAGTTTCCGAAATACCAGCAAATATTTTTTCACCCAATCTTGATGATACTTGGTGGTAATGATCAGTACACAAATCCAACGTGGCTCACCAAATTTAGTTCTTCTAGGTTGAAGCGTTCGTCTACAGTAGCAGTTTTTATATTTAGGTTTCCCTCTGTTCTCTTCTATACAGATAGATGAATTTGGAACTCTAAATCCAACATGGTTTGTAGTAGCTCTTTGAAACTTGACAAAATAAAGGAGTTCTCAGTTTGGTCTCTCTGGTTTGTTTCCTCTTCAAGTAGCCCTAGGAACAGACTGTGGAAATGCACTTTCATTGAGATGGGTTGCCAAGCTTCTAAGAAATATCGAGTTTCCGAAATACCAGCAAATATTTTTTCACCCAAACTTGATGATACTTGGTGGTAATGATCAGCACACAAATCCCACTTGGCTCACCAAATTTTGTTCTTCTAGGATGAAGCATTCGTCTACAGTAGCAGCTTTTATATTTTTTTCCCCTCTGTTCTCTCCTATATAGATAGATGAATTTGGAACTCTAAATCCAGCATGGTCTGTAGTAGCTCTTTGAAACTTGACAAAATAAAGAAATTCCCTGCTTTGTCTCTATGGTTTGTATCCTCTTCAAGTAGCCCTAGGCACAGACTGTGGAAAAGCACTTTCATTGAGAATGGTTGCCAAGCTTTTAAGAAATAACGAGTTTCCGAAATACCAGCAAATATTTTTTCACCCAAATTTGATGATACTTGGTGGTAATGATTAGTACACAATTCCCACTTGGCTTACCAAATTTTGTTCTTCTAAGTTGAAGCGTTCGTCTACAGTAGCAGTTTTTATATTTAGGTTTCCCTCTGTTCTCTCCTATATAGATAGATGATTTGGAACTCTAAATCCAACATAGTTTGTAGTAGCTCTTTGAAACTTGACAAAATAAAGGAGTTCTCAGATTTGTCTCTATGGTTTGTTTCCTTTCAGATAGCCCTAGGCACAGACTGTGGAAAAGCCTTTTCATTGAGAGGGGTTGCCAAGCTTCTAAGAAATAACTAGTTTCTGAAATACCATCAAATATTTTTTCACCCAATCTTGATGATACTTGGTGGTAATGATCAGTACAGAAATCCCACTTGGCTCACCAAATTTTGCTCTTCTAGGATGAAGCATTCGTATACAGTAGCAGTTTTTATATTTAGGTTTCCCTCTGTTCTCTACTATATAGATAGATGAATTTGGAACTCTAAATCCAACATGGATTGTAGTAGCTCTTTGAAACTTGACAAAATAAAGGAGTTCTCAATTTTGTCTCTATGGTTTGTTTCCTCTTCAAGTAGCCCTAGACACAGACTGTGGAAAAGCATTTTCATTGAGAGGGGTGGCCAAGCTTCTAAGAAATAACGAGTTTCCGAAATACCAGCAAATATTTTTTCACCCAAATTTGATGATTCTTTTTGGTAATGATCAGTACACAAATCCCACTTGGCTCACCAAATTTTGTTCTTCTAGGTTAAGCGTTCGTCTACAGTAGCAGTATTTATATTTAGGTTTCCCTCTGTTCTCTCCTATATAGATAGATGAATTTGGATCTCTAAATCCAACATGGTTTGTAGTAGCTCTTTGAAACTTGACAAAATAAAGGAGTTCTCAGTTTTGTCTCTATGGTTTGTTTCCTCTTAAAGTAGCCCTAGGCACAGACTGTGGAAAGCACTTTCATTGAGATGGGTTGCCAAGCTTCTAAGAAATAACGAGTTTCCGAAATACCAGCAAATATTTTTTCACACAATCTAGTTGATACTTGGTGGTAATGATCAGGACACAAATCCCACTTGGCTCACCAAATTTTGTTCTTCTCGGTTGAAGCGTACGTTTTCAGTAGCAGTTTTTATGTTTAGGTTTCACTCTGTTCTCGGCTATAGAGATAGATGAATTTGGAACTCTAAATCCAACATGGTTTGTAGTAGCTCTTTGAAACTTGACAAAATAAAAGAGTTCTCAGTTTTGTCTCTATGGTTTGTTTCCTCTTCAAGTAGCCCTAGGCACACACTGTGGAAAAACACTTTCATTGAGAGGGGTTGCCAAGCTTCTAACAAATAACGAGTTTCCGAAATACCAGCAAATATTTTTTCACCCAATCTTGATGATACTAGGTGGTAATGATCAGTACACAAATCCCACTTGGCTTACCAAATTTTGTTCATCTAGGTTGAAGCGTTCGTCTACAGTAGCAGTTTTTATATTTAGGTTTCCCTCTGTTCTCTCCTATATAGATAGATGAATTTGGAACTCTAAATCCAACATGCTTTGTAGTAGCTCCTTGAAACTTGACAAAATAAAGGAGTTCTCAGTTTTGTCTCTATGGTTTGGTTCCTCTTCAAGTAGCCCTAGGCACAGACTGTGGAAAAGCACTTTCACTGAGAGGTTTTTCCAAGCTTCTAAGAAATATCGAGTTTCCGAAATACCAGCAAATATTTTTTCAATTAAACTTGATGATACTTAGTGGTAATGATCAGTACAAAAATCCCACTTGGCTCACCAAATTTTGTTCTTCTAGTATGAAGCATTCGTCTTCAGTAGCAGTTTTAATATTTAGGTGTCCCTCTGTTCTCTCCTATATAGATAGATGAATTTGGAACTCTAAATCCAACATGGTTTGTAATAGCTATTTGAAACTTGATAAAATAAAGGAGTTCTCAGATTTGTCTCTATGGTTTGTTTTCTCTTCAAGTATCCCTAGGCACAGACTGTGGAAAAGCACTTTCATTGAGAGGGGTTGCCAAGCTTCTAAGAAATAACGAGTTTCCGAAATACCATCAAATACTTTTTCACCCAATCTTGATGATACTTGGTTGTAATTATCAGTACACAAATCCCACTTGGCTTAGCAAATTTTGTTCTTCTAGGTTGAAGCGTTCGTATACAGTAGCAGTTTTTATATTTAGGTTTCCCTCTGTTCTCTCATACATAGATAAATGAATTTGGAACTCTAAATCCAACATGGTTTGTAGTAGCTCTTTGAAACTTGACAAAATAAAGGAGTTCTCAGATTTGTCTCTATGGTTTGTTTCCTCTTCAAGTAGCCCTAGGCACAGACTGTGGAAAAGCACTTTCATTGAGAGGGGTTGCAAAGCTTCTAAGAAATAACGAGTTTCCGAAATACCAGCAAATATTTTTTCAAACAATCTTGATGATACTTGGTGGTAATGATCAGTACACAAATCCCACTTGGCTCACCAAATTTTGTTCTTCTAGGTTGAAGCGTTCGTCTACATTAGCAGTTTTTATATTTAGGTTTCCCTCTGTTGTCGCCTATATAGATAGATGAATTAGGAACTCTAAATCCAACATGGTTTGTAGTAGCTCTTTGAAACTTGACAAAATAAAGAAGTTCTCAGTTTTGTCTCTATGGTTTGTTTCCTCTTCAATAGCCCTAGGCACAGACTGTAGAAAAGCACTTTCATTGAGATTGGTTGCCAAGCTTCTAAGAAATAAGGAGTTTAGGAAATACCAGCAAATATTTTTTCACCCAAATTTGATGATACTTTGTTGTAATGATCAGTACACAAATCCCACTTGGCTCACGAAATTTTGTTCTTCTAGTTTGAAGCTTTCGTCTACAGTAGCAGTTTTTATATTTAGGTTTCCCTCTGTTCTCTCCTATATAGATAGATGAATTTGGAACTCTAAATCCAACATGGTTTGTAGTAGCTCTTTGAAACTTGACAAAATAAAGGAGTTCTCAGTTTTGTCTCTATGGTGTGTTTCCTCTTCAAGTAGCCCTAGTCACAGACTGTGGAGAAACACTTTCATTGAGATGGGTTGCCCAGCTTCTAAGAAATAACGAGTTTCCGAAATACAAGCAATTTTTTTTTACCCAAACTTGATGATACTTGGTGGTAATGATCAGTACACAAATCCCACTTGTCTCACCAAATTTTGTTCTTCTAGGTTGAAGCGTTCTTCTACAGTAGCAGTTTTTATATTTAGGTTTCCCTCTGTTCTCTCCTATATAGATAGATGAATTTGGAACTCTAAATCCAACATGGTTTGTAGTAGCTCTTTGAAACTTGACAAAATAAAGGAGTTCTCAGTTTTGTCTCTATGGTGTGTTTCCTCTTTAAGTAGCCCTAGTCACAGACGGTGGAAAGCACTTTCATTGAGATGGGTTGCCAAGCTTATAAGAAATAACAAGTTTCCGAAATACCAGCAAATATTTTTTCACCCAATCTTGATGATACTTGGTGGTAATGATCAGTACACAAATCCCACTTGGCTCACCAAATTTTGTTCTTCTAGGACGAAGCATTCGTCTACAGTAGCAGTTTTTATATTTAGGTTTCCCTCTGTTCTCTATTATATTGATAGATGAATTTGGAACACTAAATCCAACAGGGTTTGTAGTAGCTCTTTGAAACTTGACAAAATAAAGGAGTTCTCACATTTGTCTCTATGGTTTGTTTCCTCTTCAAGTAGCCCTAGGCACAGACTGTGGAAAAGCACTTTCATTGAGAGGGTTTGCCAAGCTTCTAAGAAATAACGAGTTTCCGAAATAAAAGCAAATATTTTTTCACCCAATCTTGATGATACTTGGTGGTAATGATCGGTACACAAATCCCACTTAGCTAACCAAATTTTGTTCTTCTAGGTTGAAGCGTTCGTCTACAGTAGCAGTTTTTATATTTAGGTTTCCCTGTGTTCTCTCCTATATAGATAGATGACATTGGAACTCTAAATCCAACATGCTTTGTAGTAGCTCTTTGAAACTTGACAAAATAAAGGAGTTCTCAGTTTTGTCTTTATGTTTTGTTTCCTCTTCAAGTAGCCCTAGGCACAGACTGTGGAAAAGCACTTTCATTGAGAGGGGTTGCCAAGCTTCTAAAAAATATCGAGTTTCCGAAATACCAGCAAATATTTTTTCACCCAAACTTGATGATACTTGGTAGTAATGATCAGCACACAAATCCCACTTGGCTCACCAAATTTTGTTCTTCAAGGATGAAGCATTCGTGTACAGTAGTAGTTTTTATATTTAGGTTTTCCTCTGTTCTCTCCTATATAGATAGATTAATTTGGAACTCTAAATCCAACATGGTTTGTAGTAGCTCTTTGAAACTTGACAAAATAAAGGAGTTCTCAGTTTTGTCTCTATATTTTGTTTCCTCTTCAAGTAGCCCTAGGCACAGACTGTGGAAAGCACTTTCATTGAGAGGGGATGCCAAACTTCTAAGAAATAACGAGTTTCCGAAATACCAGCAAATATTTTTTCACCCAATCTTGATGATACTTGGTGGTAATGATCAGTACACAAGTCCCACTTGGCTCACAAAATTTTTTTCTTCTAGGTTGAAGCGTTCGTCGACAGTAGCAGTTCTTATATTTAGGTTTCCATCTGTTCTCTCCCATATAGATAGATGAATTTGGAACTCTAAATCCAACATGGTTTGTAGTAGCTCTTTGAAACTTGACAAAATAAAGGAGTTCTCAGATTTGTCTCTATGGTTTGTTTCCTCTTCAAGTAGCCCTAGGCGCAGATTGTGGAAAAGCGCTTTCATTGAGAGGGGTTGCCAAGCTTCTAAGAAATTACGAGTTTTCGAAATACCAGAAAATATTTTTTCACCCAATCTTGATGATACTTGGTGGTAATGATCAGTACACAAATCCCACTTGGCTCACGAAATTTTGTTCTTCGAGTTTGAAGCTTTCGTCTACAGTAGCAGTTTTTATATTTAGGTTTCCCTCTGTTCTCTCCTATATAGATAGATGAATTTGGAACTCTAAATTCAACATGGTTTGTAGTAGCTCTTTGAAACTTGACAAAATAAAGGAGTTCTCAGTTTTATCTCTATGGTTTGTTTCCTCTTCAAGTAGCCCTAGACACAGACTGTGGAAAGCACTTTCATTGAGATTGGTTGCCAAGTTTCTACGAAATAACGAGTTTCCGAAATACCAGCAAATATTTTTTCACCCAATCTTGATAATACTTGGTGGTAATGTTCAGTACACAAATGCCACTTGGCTCACCAAATTTTGTTCTTCTAGGTTGAAGCGTTCGTCGACAGTAGCAGTTTTTATATTTAGGTATCACTCTGTTTTCTCATATATAGATAGAAGAATTTGGAACTCTAAATCCAACATGGTTTGTAGTAGCTCTTTGAAATTGACAAAATAAAGGAGTTCTCAGTTTTGTCTCTATGGTTTGTTTCCTCTTCAAGTAGCCCTAGGCACACACTGTGGAAAAGCACTTTCATTGAGAGGGGTTGCCAAGCTTCTAAGAAAGAACGAGTTTCCGAAATACCAGCAAATATTTTTTTACCCAATCTTGATGATACTTGGTGGTAATGATCAGTACACAAATCCCACTTGGCTCACCAAATTTTGTTCTTCTATGTTGAAGCTTTCGTCTACAGTAGCAGTTTTTATATTTAGGTTTCTCTCTGTTCTCTCCTATATAGATAGATGAATTTGGAACTCTAAATCCAACATGGTTTGTAGTAGCTCTTTGAAACTTGACAAAATAAAGGAGTTCTCAGATTTTTCTCTCTGGTTTGTTTCCTCTCCAAGTAGCCCTAGGCACAGACTGTGGAAAAGCACTTTCATTGAGATGGGTTTCCAAGCTTCTAACAAATAACGATTTTCCGAAATACAAGCAATTTTTTTTTACCAAAACTTGATGATACTTGGTGGTAATGATCAGTACACAAATCCCACTTTTCTCACCAAATTTTGTTCTTCTAGGTTGAAGCGTTCTTCTACAGTAGCAGTTTTTATATTTAGGTTTCCCTCTGTTCTCTCCTATATAGATAGATGAATTTGGAAGTCTAAATCCAACATGGTTTGTAGTAGCTCTTTGAAACTTGACAAAATAAAGGAGTTCTCAGTTTTGTCTCTATGGTGTGTTTCCTCTTCAAGTAGCCCTAGGCACAGACTGTGGAAAAGCACTTTCATTGAGAGGGGTTGCCAAGCTTCTAAGAAATTACGAGTTTCCGAAATACCAGCAAATATTTTTTCACCCAATCTTGATGATACTTGGTGGTAATGATCAGTACCCAAATCCCACTTGCCTCACCAAATTTTGTTCTTCTAGGTTGAAGCATTCGTCTACAGTAGCAGTTTTTATATTTCATTCCCCTCTGTTCTCTCCTATATAGATAGATGAATTTGGAACTCTAAATCCAGTATGGTTTGTAGTAGCTCTTTGAAACTTGACAAAATAAAGAATTTCCCTGTTTTGTCTCTGTGGTTTGTTTCCTCTTCAAGTAGCCCTAGGAACAGACTGTGGAAAAGCACTTTCATTGAGATGCGTTGCCAAGCTTCTAAGAAATAACGAGTTTCCGAAATACCAGCAAATATTTTTTCACACAAATTGATGATACTTGGTGGTAATGATCAGTACAAAAATCCCACTTGGCTCAACAAATTTTGTTCTTCTAGGATGAAGCATTCGTCAACAGTAGCAGTTTTTATATTTAGGTGTCCCTCTGTTCTCTCCTATATAGATAGATGAATTTGGAACTGTAAATCCAGCATGGTTTGTAGTAGCTCTCTGAAACTTGACAAAATAAAGGAGTTCTCAGTTTTGTCTCTATGGTTTGTTTCCTCTTCAAGTAGCCCTAGGCACAGACTGTGGAAGAGCACTTTCATTGAGAGGGGTTGCCAAGCTTCTAAGAAATTACGAGTGTCCAAAATATCAGCAAATATTTTTTCACCCAATCTTGATGGTACTTGGTGGTAATGATCAGTACACAAATCCCACTTGGCTCACCAAATTTTGTTTTTCTAGGTTGAAGTGTTCGTCTACAGTAGCAGTTTTTATATTTAGGTTTCCCTCTGTTCTCTCATATATAGATAGATAAATTTGAAACTCTAAATCCAACATGGTTTGTAGTAGCTCTTTGAAACTTGACAAAATAAAGGAGTTCTCAGTTTTGTCTCTATGGTTTGTTTACACTTCAAGTAGCCCTAGTCACAGACGGTGGAAAGCACTTTCATTGAGACGGGTTGCCAAGCTTATAAGAAATAACAAGTTTCCGAAATACCAGCAAATATTTTTTAACCCAATCTTGATGATACTTGGTGGTAATGATCAGTACACAAATCCCACTTGGCTCACCAAATTTTCTTCTTCTAGGTTGAAACGTTCGTCTACAGTAGCAGTTTGTATATTTAGGTTTCTCTTTGTTCTCTCCTATATAGATAGATGAATTTGGAACTCTAAATCCAACATGGTTTGTAGTAGCTCTGTGAAACTTGACAAAATAAAGGAGTTCTCAGTTTTGTCTCTATGGTTTGTTTCCTCTTCAAGTAGCCCTAGGCATAGACTGTGGAAAAGCACTTTCATTGAGAGGGGTAGCCAAGCTTCTAAGAAATTACGAGTTTCCGAAATACCAGCAAATATTTTTTCACCCAATCTTGATGATACTTGGTGGTAATGATCGGTACACAAATCCCACTTAGCTCACCAAATTTTCTTCTTCTAGGTTGAAGCGTTCGTCTACAGTAGCAGTTTTTATATTTAGGTTTCCCTCTGTTTTCTCCTATATAGATAGATGAATTTGGAACTCTAAATCCAACATGCTTTGTAGTAGCTCTTTGAAACTTGACAAAATAAAGGAGTTCTCAGTTTTGTCTTTATGTTTTGTTTCCTCTTCAAGTAGCCCTAGGCACAGACTGTGGAAAAAGCACTTTCATTGAGAGGGGTTGCCAAGCTTCTAAGAAATTACGAGTTTCCAAAATACCAGCAAATATTTCTTCACTCAATCTTGATGATACTTGTTGCTAATTATCAGTACACAAATCCCACTAGGCTCACCAAATTTAGTTCTTCTAGGTTGAAGCGTACGTTTTCAGTAGCAGTTTTTATGTTTAGGTTTCACTCTGTTCTCTGCTATATAGATAGATGAATTTGGAACTCTAAATCCAATATGGTTTGTAGTAGCTCTTTGAAACTTGACAAAATAAAGGAGTTCTCAGTTTTGTCTCTATGGTTTGGTTGCTCTTCAAGTAGCCCTAGGCACAGACTGTGGAAAAGCACTTTCACTGAGAGGGTTTGCCAAGCTTCTAAGAAATTACGAGTTTCCGAAATACCAGCAAATATTTTTTCACCCAATCTTGATGATTCTTGGTGGTAATGATCAGTACACAAATCCCACTTGGCTCACCAAATTTTGTTCTTCTAGGACGAAGCATTCCTCTACAGTAGCAGTTTTTATATTTAGGTTTCCCTCTGTTCTCTATTATATTGATAGATGAATTTGGAACTCTAAATCCAACAGGGTTTGTAATAGCTCTTTGAAACTTGACAAAATAAAGGAGTTCTCACATTTGTCTCTATGGTTTGTTTCCTCTTCAAGTAGCCCTAGGCACAGACTGTGGAAAAGCACTTTCATTGAGATGGGTTGCCAAGCTTCTAAGAAATAACGAGTTTCCGAAATACAAGCAAATATTTTTTCAACCAATCTTGATGATACTTGGTGGTAATGATCAGTACACAAATCCCACTTGGCTTACCAAATTTTGTTCTTCTACATTGAAGAGTTCGACTACAGTAGCAGTTTTTATATTTAGGTTTCCCTCTGTTCTCTCATATATAGATAGATGAATTTGGAACTCTAAATCCACCATGGTTTGTAGTAGCTCTTTGAAACTTGACAAAATAAAGGAGTTCTCAGATTTTTCTTTATGGTTTGTCTCCACTTCAAGTATCCCTAGGCACAAACTGTGGAAAAGCACTTTCATTGAGATGGGTTGCCAAGCTTCTAAGAAATAACGAGTTTCCGAAATAACAGCAAATATTTTTTCACCCAATCTTGATGATACTTGGTGGTAATGATCAGTACACAAATCGCACTTGGCTCACCAAATTTTGTTCTTCTACGTTGAAGCGTTCTTCTACAGTAGCAGTTTTTATATTTAGGTTTCCCTCTGTTCTCTCCTATTAGATAGATGAATTTGGAACTCTAAATCCAACATGGTTTGTAGTAGCTCTTTGAAACTTGACAAAATAAATAAGTTCTCAGTTTTGTGTATATGGTTTGTTTCCTCTTCAAGTAGCCCTAGGCACATACTGTGGAAGAGCACTTTCATTGAGAGGGGTTGCCAAGCTTCTAAGAAATTACGAGTTTCCGAATACCAGCAAATATTTTTTCACCCAATCTTGATGATACTTGGTGGTAATGATCAGTACACAAATCCCACTTGGCTCACCAAATTTTCTTCTTCTAGGTTGAAACGTTCGTCTACAGTAGCAGTTTGTATATTTAGGTTTCTCTTTGTTCTCTCCTATATAGATAGATGAATTTGGAACTCTAAATCCAACATGGTTTGTAGTACCTCTTTGAAACTTGACAAATAAAGGAGTTCTCAGTTTTGTCTCTATGGTTTGTTTCCTCTTCAAGTAGCCCTAGGCACAGACTGTGGAAAGCACTTTCATTTAGAGGGGTTGCCAAACTTCAAAGAAATAACGAGTTTCCGAAATACCAGCAAATATTTTTCACCCAATCTTGATGATACTTGGTTGTAATGATCAGTACACAAGTCCCACTAGGCTCACCAAATTTTGTCCTTCTAGGTTGAAGCGTTCGTCTACGGTAGCTATTTTTATATTTAGGTTTCTCTCTGTTCTCTCCTATATTGATAGATGAATTTGGAACTCTAAATCCAACATGGATTGTAGTAGCTCTTTGAAACTTGAAAAAATAAGGGAGTTCTCAGTTTTGTCTGTATGGTTTGTTTCCTCTTCAAGTAGCCCTAGGCACAGACTGTGGAAAAGCACTTCCATTGAGAGGGGTTGCCAAGCTTCTAAGAAATAACGAGTTTCCGAAATACTAGCAAATACTTTTTCACCCAATCTTGATGATACTGGTGGTAATGATCAGTACACAAATCCCACTTGGCTCACCAAATTTTGTTCTTCTAGGTTGAAGAGTTCGTTTACAGAAGCAGTTTTTATATTTAGCTTTCCCTCTGTTCTCTCCTATATAAATATATGAATTTGGAACTCTAAATCTAACATGGTTTGTAGTAGCTCTTTGAAACTTGACAAAATAAAGGAGTTCTCAGATTTGTTTCTATGTTTTGTTTCCTCTTCAAGTAGCCCTAGGCACAGACTGTGGAAAAGCACTTTCATTGAGAGCGGTTGCCAAGCTTCTAAGAAATAACGAGTTTCCGAAATACCAGCAAAAATTTTTTCAACCAATATTGATGATACTTGGTGGTAAGGATCAGTACACAGATCCCACTTGGCTCACCAAATTTTGTTCTTCTAGGTTGTAGCGTTCGTCTACAGTAGCAGTTTTTATATTTAGGTTTCACTCTATTCTCTCATATATAGATAGATGAATTAGGAACTCTAAATCCAACATGGTTTGCAGTAGCTCGTTGAATCTTGACAAAATAAAGGAGTTCTCCGTTTTGTCTCTATGGTTTGTTTCCTCTTCAAGTAGCCCTAGGCACAGACTGTGGAAAAGCACTTTCATTGAGAGGGGTTGCCAAGCTTCTAAGAAATTACGAATTTCCGAAATACCAGCAAATATTTTTTCACCCAATCTTGATGATACTTGGTGGTAATGATCAGTACACAAATCCCACTTGGCTCACCAAATTTTGTTCTTCTAGGTTGAAGCGTTCGTCTACAGTAGCAGTTTTTATATTTAGGTTTCCCTCTGTTCTCTCCTATATAGATAGATGAATTTGGAACTCTAAATCCAACATGGTTTGTAGTAGCTCTTTGAAACTTGACAAAATAAAGGAGTTCTCAGTTTTTTCCCTATGGATTGTTTCCTCTTCAAGTAGCCCTAGGCAAACACTGTGGAAAAGCACTTTCATTGAGAGGGGTTGCCAAGCTTCTAAGAAATAACGAGTTTCCGAAATACCAGCAAATACTTTTTCACCCAATCTTGATGATACTTGGTGGTAATGATCAGTACACAAATCCCACTTGGCTCTCCAAATTTTGTTCTTCTAGGTTGAAGAGTTCGTCTACAGAAGCAGTTTTTATATTTAGGTTTCGCTCTGTTCTCTCCTATATAGATATATGAATTTGGAACTCTAAATCCAACATGGTTTGTAGTAGCTCTTTGAAACTTGACAAAATAAAGGAGTTCTCACATTTGTCTCTATGGTTTGTTTCCTCTTCAAGTAGCCCTAGGCACAGACTGTGGAAAAGCACTTTCATTGAGATGGGTTGCCAAGCTTCTAAGAAATAACGAGTTTCCGAAATACAAGCAAATATTTTTTCAACCAATCTTGATGATACTTGGTGGTAATGATCAGTACACAAATCCCACTTGGCTTACCAAATTTTGTTCTTCTACATTGAAGCGTTCGACTACAGTAGCAGTTTTTATATTTAGGTTTCCCTCTGTTCTCTCATATATAGATAGATGAATTTGGAACTCTAAATCCACCATGGTTTGTAGTAGCTCTTTGAAACTTGACAAAATAAAGGAGTTCTCAGATTTTTCTTTATGGTTTGTCTCCACTTCAAGTATCCCTAGGCACAAACTGTGGAAAAGCATTTTCATTGAGATGGGTTGCCAAGCTTCTAAGAAATAACGAGTTTCCGAAATACCAGCAAATATTTTTTCACCCAATCTTGATGATACTTGGGGGTAATGATCAGTACACAAATCGCACTTGGCTCACCAAATTTTGTTCTTCTACGTTGAAGCGTTCTTCTACAGTAGCAGTTTTTATATTTAGGTTTCCCTCTGTTCTCTCCTATTAGATAGATGAATTTGGAACTCTAAATCCAACATGGTTTGTAGTAGCTCTTTGAAACTTGACAAAATAAATAAGTTCTCAGTTTTGTCTATATGGTTTGTTTCCTCTTCAAGTAGCCCTAGGCACATACTGTGGAAGAGCACTTTCATTGAGAGGGGTTGCCAAGCTTCTAAGAAATTACGAGTTTCCGAATACCAGCAAATATTTTTTCACCCAATCTTGATGATACTTGGTGGTAATGATCAGTACACAAATCCCACTTGGCTCACCAAATTTTCTTCTTCTAGGTTGAAACGTTCGTCTACAGTAGCAGTTTGTATATTTAGGTTTCTCTTTGTTCTCTCCTATATAGATAGATGAATTTGGAACTCTAAATCCAACATGGTTTGTAGTACCTCTTTGAAACTTGACAAATAAAGGAGTTCTCAGTTTTGTCTCTATGGTTTGTTTCCTCTTCAAGTAGCCCTAGGCACAGACTGTGGAAAGCACTTTCATTTAGAGGGGTTGCCAAACTTCAAAGTAATAACGAGTTTCCGAAATACCAGCAAATATTTTTTCACCCAATCTTGATGATACTTGGTTGTAATGATCAGTACACAAGTCCCACTAGGCTCACCAAATTTTGTCCTTCTAGGTTGAAGCGTTCGTCTACGGTAGCTATTTTTATATTTAGGTTTCTCTCTGTTCTCTCCTATATTGATAGATGAATTTGGAACTCTAAATCCAACATGGATTGTAGTAGCTCTTTGAAACTTGAAAAAATAAGGGAGTTCTCAGTTTTGTCTGTATGGTTTGTTTCCTCTTCAAGTAGCCCTAGGCACAGACTGTGGAAAAGCACTTCCATTGAGAGGGGTTGCCAAGCTTCTAAGAAATAACGAGTTTCTGAAATACTAGCAAAAATTTTTTAACCCAATCTTGATGATACTTGGTGGTAATGATCAGTATACAGATCCCAATTGGCTCACCAAATTTTGTTCTTCTAGGTTGAAGCGTTCGTCTACAGTAGCAGTTTTTATATTTAGGTTTCACTCTGTTCTCTCCTATATAGATAGATGAATTTGGAACTCTAAATCCAACATGGTTTGCAGTAGCTATTTGAAACTTGACAAAGTAAAGCAGTTCTTTGTTTTGCCTCTATGTTTTGTTTCCTCTTCAAGTAGCCGTAGGCACAGACTGTGGAAAGCAATTTCATTGAGATGGGTTGCCAAGCTTCTAAGAAATAACGAGTTGCCGAAATACCAGCAAATATTTTTTCACCCAATCTTGATGATACTTGGTGGTTTTGATCAGTACACAAATCCCACTTGGCTCACCAAAGTTTGTTCTTCTAGGTTGAAGCGTTTGTCTACTGTAGCAGTTTTTATATTTAGGTTTCCCTCTGTTCTCTCCTATATAGATAGATGAATTTGGAACTCTAAATCCAACATGGTTTGTAGTAGCTCTTTGAAACTTGACAAAATGAAGCAGTTCTTAATTTTGTCTCTATGATTTGTTTCCTCTTCAAGTAGCCCTAGGCACAGACTGTGGAAAGCACTTTCATTGAGATGGGTTCCCAAGCTTCTAAGAAATAACGAGTTTCCAAAATACCAGCAAATACTTTTTCACCCAATCTTGATGATACTGGTGGTAATGATCAGTACACAAATCCCACTTGGCTCACCAAATTTTGTTCTTCTAGGTTGAAGAGTTCGTTTACAGAAGCAGTTTTTATATTTAGGTTTCCCTCTGTTCTCTCCTATATAGATAGATGAATTTGGAACTCTAAATCCAACATGGTTTGTAGTAGCTCTTTGAAACTTGACAAAATAAAGCAGTTCTTAGTTTTGTCTCTATGTTTTGTTTCCTCTTCAAGTAGCCGTAGGCACAGACTGTGGAAAGCAATTTCATTGAGATGTGTTGCCAAGCTTCTAAGAAATAACGAGTTTCCGAAATACCAGCAAATATTTTTTCACCCAATCTTGATGATACTTGGTGGTTTTGATCAGTACACAAATCCCACTTGGCTCACCAAAGTTTGTTCTTCTAGGTTGAAGCGTTTGTCTACTGTAGCAGTTTTTATATTTAGGTTTCCCTCTGTTCTCTCCTATATAGATAGATGAATTTGGAACTCTAAATCCAACATGGTTTGTAGTAGCTCTTTGAAACTTGACAAAATGAAGCAGTTCTTAGTTTTGTCTCTATGTTTTGTTTCCTCTTCAAGTAGCCCTAGGCACAGACTGTGGAAAGCACTTTCATTGAGATGGGTTCCCAAGCTTCTAAGAAATAACGAGTTTCCAAAATACCAGCAAATACTTTTTCACCCAATCTTGAAGATACTGGTGGTAATGATCAGTACACAAATCCCACTTGGCTCACCAAATTTTGTTCTTCTAGGTTGAAGAGTTCGTTTACAGAAGCAGTTTTTATATTTAGCTTTCCCTCTGTTCTCTCCTATATAAATATATGAATTTGGAACTCTAAATCCAACATGGTTTGTAGTAGCTCTTTGAAACTTGACAAAATAAAGGAGTTCTCAGATTTGTTTCTATGTTTTGTTTCCTCATCAAGTAGCCCTAGGCACAGACTGTGGAAAAGCACTTTCATTGAGAGCGGTTGCCAAGCTTCTAAGAAATAACGAGTTTCCGAAATACCAGCAAAAATTTTTTCAACCAATATTGATGATACTTGGTGGTAATGATCAGTACACAGATCCCACTTGGCTCACCAAATTTTGTTCTTCTAGGTTGTAGCGTTCGTCTACAGTAGCAGTTTTTATATTTAGGTTTCACTCTATTCTCTCATATATAGATAGATGAATTAGGAACTCTAAATCCAACATGGTTTGCAGTAGCTCGTTGAATCTTGACAAAATAAAGGAGTTCTCCGTTTTGTCTCTATGGTTTGTTTCCTCTTCAAGTAGCCCTAGGCACAGACTGTGGAAAAGCACTTTCATTGAGAGGGGTTGCCAAGCTTCTAAGAAATTACGAATTTCCGAAATACCAGCAAATATTTTTTCACCCAATCTTGATGATACTTGGTGGTAAGGATCAGTACACAAATCCCACTTGCCTCACCAAATTTTGTTCTTCTAGGTTGAAGCGTTCGTCTACAGTAGCAGTTTTTATATTTAGGTTTCCCTCTGTTCTCTCCTATATAGATAGATGAATTTGGAACTCTAAATCCAACATGGTTTGTAGTAGCTCTTTGAAACTTGACAAAATAAAGGAGTTCTCAGATTTTTCTTTATGGTTTGTCTCCACTTCAAGTATCCCTAGGCACAAACTGTGGAAAAGCATTTTCATTGAGATGGGTTGCCAAGCTTCTAAGAAATAACGAGTTTCCGAAATACCAGCAAATATTATTTCACCCAATCTTGATGATACTTGGTGGTAATGATCAGTACACAAATCGCACTTGGCTCACCAAATTTTTTTCTTCTACGTTGAAGCGTTCTTCTACAGTAGCAGTTTTTATATTTAGGTTTCCCCTCTGTTCTCTCCTATTAGATAGATGAATTTGGAACTCTAAATCCAACATGGTTTGTAGTAGCTCTTTGAAACTTGACAAAATAAATAAGTTCTCAGTTTTGTCTATATGGTTTGTTTCCTCTTCAAGTAGCCCTAGGCACATACTGTGGAAGAGCACTTTCAATGAGAGGGGTTGCCAAGCTTCTAAGAAATTACGAGTTTCCGAATACCAGCAAATATTTTTTCACCCAATCTTGATGATACTTGGTGGTAATGATCAGTACACAAATCCCACTTGGCTCACCAAATTTTCTTCTTCTAGGTTGAAACGTTCGTCTACAGTAGCAGTTTGTATATTTAGGTTTCTCTTTGTTCTCTCCTATATAGATAGATGAATTTGGAACTCTAAATCCAACATGGCTTGTAGTACCTCTTTGAAACTTGACAAATAAAGGAGTTCTCAGTTTTGTCTCTATGGTTTGTTTCCTCTTCAAGTAGCCCTAGGCACAGACTGTGGAAAGCACTTTCATTTAGAGGGGTTGCCAAACTTCAAAGTAATAACGAGTTTCCGAAATACCAGCAAATATTTTTTCACCCAATCTTGATGATACTTGGTTGTAATGATCAGTACACAAGTCCCACTAGGCTCACCAAATTTTGTCCTTCTAGGTTGAAGCGTTCGTCTACGGTAGCTATTTTTATATTTAGGTTCCTCTCTGTTCTCTCCTATATTGATAGATGAATTTGGAACTCTAAATCCAACATGGATTGTAGTAGCTCTTTGAAACTTGAAAAAATAAGGGAGTTCTCAGTTTTGTCTGTATGGTTTGTTTCCTCTTCAAGTAGCCCTAGGCACAGACTGTGGAAAAGCACTTCCATTGAGAGGGGTTGCCAAGCTTCTAAGAAATAACGAGTTTCTGAAATACTAGCAAAAATTTTTTAACCCAATCTTGATGATACTTGGTGGTAATGATCAGTATACAGATCCCAATTGGCTCACCAAATTTTGTTCTTCTAGGTTGAAGCGTTCGTCTACAGTAGCAGTTTTTATATTTAGGTTTCACTCTGTTCTCTCCTATATAGATAGATGAATTTGGAACTCTAAATCCAACATGGTTTGCAGTAGCTATTTGAAACTTGACAAAAATAA